>NC_054373.1:6866560-7166560 GCF_017654675.1 Xenopus laevis
ACTTGAATGGTCAAAATTCGATTCTGAGAGGTCGGGTGGCGGAATGACTCAAAAATTACTATTGTATTCTAATCGAATACCAACGGAATTCGAATCGAGTTTTACTCTGAAAAAAACTTGAATGTCATGAAGGATAGTAACACCTTAAAATGGTTCAAGGGAACTCTGCCATTGACTTCTACATAAATTCAGCAGGTTATAGGTGGTAAATAGTCGAATTCAAGTTACTTCCAGGGTAGGTCGATGATAAGTCTTGGATTCATATTTGAGTTGGTGGTTTTAATCTCGAAATTTTTTTTTTGCCCAAAAAAACAAATTGAAAGTTGGAATTCGAAATTACCAAATCTGCCCCCAGGGATACTAGGCTCCCAAGCCCATCCCTGTTCTAACGAGGAGCTAACGAGATGCCCAGAGATCACTTTGTACTTCTTCTGTATATCTTCAGGCAGACACAGCAGTAAGCTCATGCATCTTCTTTATTCATCAGGAGGGTCTAATGGGAAACGATTCCAATAATCCACCTACACCAATAATAAAAGGAGGGAGAAAGGGGAATGAAGCAAAGAGGGAGAAAGGATTGGATCAGCAGTAATACAAAGGTGAAAGCATATCGGGTTGTTCCAGGAACGTCGAACACAAGAACAAGAACTGATATGTATGTTCCTCTTAAAAGTGGACAAATAACACATGGGGTGCAATTTCTTATCAATAATGTACTTGTGTTTGCTATTAGCTGCCAATTATTCCATCAAAGGAGAAGGAAACCTAGTCGGCGCAAAAACCCTCCCCCCCCTCCCGTGTGTTGCCCACCCTCCCTCCTCCCCCCCTGGCCTACCCGTCCTGCTGGGCAAATGCCCCTAACTTGTTACTTACCCTTCTGCGCAAGTCCAGTCTACGGAGTTCACAGACGACATCTTCTTCCACGCGATCTTCTTCCTGCTTTGACCGGCGCATGCGCAGTAGGAGCATTTCGCCGGTACGATCTACTACACATGCGCCAAAAGTCACGAAGAAATCGGAAAACTATGTGACTTTTGGCGCATGCGCAGTAGATCCGTACCGGCGAAATGCTCCTACTGCCCATGCGCCAAAACGCCGTTCACAGCAGGAAGAAGATCGCGTGGAAGAAGATGTCGTCTGTGAACTCCGTAGACTGGACCTTTGCAGAAGGGTAAGTAACAAGTTAGGACAGGGGGGAGGAGGGAGGGTGGGCAACACCCACGGGAGGGGGGAGGGTTTTTGCGCCGACTAGGTTTCCTTCTCCTTTAAAGGAGAAGGAAAGGCTTTGTGCACTTGGGGGTGCCAAGTGTTAGGCACCCCAAGTGATTGTATTGACTTTCCTGAAACCCCCGGGGCCGGTGCTCCTATCAGCAGAAAACTGCACCGGCCCGGGGTTATACCAATGAGCACCATGGAGCGACCCTCTTCCGTCTTCCTCTTTCTTCGCGCGGTTGCGCATGCGCAGTAGAACAAAGAGCCGAACTTTAACTAAAAAGTCGCTATTTTGTTTAACTGCGCATGCGTCTGCCCTGGGAAATTTGAAGAAAGAAGAAGCCGGAAGAGGATCACTGGTGCTCACTAGTATAACCCCGGGCCGGTGCAGTTTTCTGCTGATAGGAGCACCAGCCTGGGGTTTCAGGTGAGTCAATACAATCACTTGGGGTGCCTAACATGTGGCACCCCCAAGTGTACTAAGCCTTTCCTTCTCCTTTAACTACAACAAAAAGGGCAGGGGTAGGGCAGATTGTAGGTAGGAAGGTACAGTACAAGGCGACTCTCTCAAGTTGACAAGGAGCCTAGAACTGAATCCATCCAACTGAATTATCCAAGCACAATAGCCAGTCACTCCCTACCCTCTGAGTGCCCACCCTATAAACACATACCTTTTATACAAGCCATGTTGTGTAGCATACAGTGTGTATCATATTCTTGGCAACCCAAATTAAAACCAAAGCTAATGTGTAAAAATATATATATACTTGAAAGAATGACAGAAAACTTCGGATAAGGTGCAGAAAAATTGGGTGCTCAGTGCTTTTTTTTTATTATTTTTTTTGCTGTTTGTATCCAGAGGTGCAGCTCTGATAGAATGAAGATACCTGTTTATGCCCAGACATGTCCCTGATATGCCGGAGAACACTCCCCACTTTTTCTTAAACCCCACCATTTTTGGTCATTGATCTCAGATGAACTGAGACCTATTCAAGATAGGAAGGGCCAATTCACCCACGTCCTATTAACTGTCCGAAACAAACAATCTGAGACTGTTTTAATGCAGCGGCATCGCTATAGACAGTTGTGTAACTATAGAGGAAGCAGACCCCGCAGTCACAGGGGGGCCCGGACTGTGGGGTCCACTTCCTCTATAGCCAATAAACCCCTCCTCCTCCCCAGCTGCTCTCTTATCTGGTAGGGAGTTGGCGGAGTCCGAGTGGGGCAGAGGTGGAGCATGGGCGGGGCAGAGGTGCGACGGGAAGTGGGCGGGAGGATTGGGATTGGAGTGCACCGGGCCCTTCTGAAGATTTTTTGCAGGGGCTCAGTCTACACTCTAGTTACGCCACTGGGGTACAGATGGGCCCAGACCGGCTACTTCTATACAGGGCCGCCATCAGGGAGGGGCAGGGGGGACAAGTGTCCTGGGCCCGGGCATGAAGGGGGACCCGGCAGTGCTGCAGTTTAGAAAGAGCAGGGCCCCCCTTGCCAGCGCCGAAGATCTGTGGCCAGCCGAACAACCGAACAGTGGAAAATGCGGAAGTGCCGAACTCCCGAAGCGCCAAAAAGTAGGGATGCACTGAATCCAGGATTCGGTTCAGGATTTTGCCAGGATCCGGCCTTTTTCAGCAGGATTTGGATTCGGTCGAATCCTTCTGCCCAGCCGAACCGAATCCTAATTTGCATATGCAAATTAGGGGCGGGAGGGAAATTGTGTGACTTTTTATCACAAAACAAGGAAGTAAAAAATGTTTTCCCCTTCCCAGATTCGGTTCGGTATTCGGCCGAATCTTTCACAAAGTAAAAAAAAGTGGATTTGGTGCATCCCTACCAAAAAGACCCGAAGTCACTAAAACAGGCGAAATTGAAGTATTGAATCAGTGAAAAGACCCAAAGTCACGAAAGGAGGCACATTTTTGGGGCCCCAATTTTTATAACTTGTATTGGGGGCCCTGGCACCAATGTTTTTATAAAAAATATTTTTTTGGGGCCCCAATTTTTTTACTTGTAAGGGGGACCCTGGCGCCAATGCTTTTTAAAAAAAGCTTTTATGGGGGGCCCTGGCACCAATGGTTTTTTTTTTAAACTTATAAGGGGGCCCTGACCATCAATAGCTTTTTATAACTTGTGTGTGTAGGGGGTTACTTTTTTAGCGCTGATGTCTATGTGGTCTTTTAACTGTTATGTGGAGTGGGCGGGGTCTGCGGCGGGGCTTGGGCGCCAGGGTGGGTGGGGCCTAGGGGGCCCCGAAAATGTTGTTGTACGGGGCCCCGTGATTTCTAATGGTGGCCCTGCTTCTATAATTCCTGTTCACTTTCAGGTAATACGCAAGTGGGTGGGTGGGAATGGGATCGGGTATGGGTTCCCCTGTGCGCTTGGTCCCTCCCTCCCTCACTGGTTTGTTACTGGCAATAACTTGTATGAATATGCCAGTACCGATGCCAAGGGCACTGCTGCCAATGAGACGCGTTGAGAAACTCGCTTCAGCCGACAGTAGCCTGCAAGTCACCAGGGGTGTCAAAAAGAGACAAAATGACCATTTTTTAATAGGAGTTCCGGCTCTTCTAATGCAGCTAGAAATGCAACTAGCGATGCAGTCCCCGTTGACGATAAAAGTAATTAAGGGGGCGATACTGAGGCTTGAAAGACCCCATGCCAAGGGGCAAGTATGACTACCCGGCCTGTATTTCAGCAGTCCAGCCACTAGATTCCCTTTCCGTATGTGCTACTTGGTATAACCGAGTGAAGGTAGAACAACCCTAGATAGTTGGTTTTACGTAGGATTCGGCCGCATACCGAACCGAATCTGAATCCTAATTTGCATATGTAAATTAGGGGTGGGAAGGGGAAAACATCTTTTACTTCCCTGTTTTGACAAAAAGTCACGTGATTTCCCTCCCGCCCCTAATTTGCATATGCAAACTAGGATTTGGATTCGGTTCGGCCGGGCAGAAGGATTCAGCCAAACCCAAATCCTGCTGCAAAAGGCAGAATCCTGGCCGAATCCAGAACCGAATCCTGGATCGTTGCATCCCTAGTTTATGGTTATTGCCTCTTTTACTAACCTGCCCACAGACAGTTAAATTATTCCTCTTTCCCAGACAATAAAAGGGCAATCAGTATAAATATCCCAATTGCTCCTGATTATTTCTCTGTATAATCACTGACCTCCCTACCCGCTCCACCCGTCTCCTTTCTGCCCCACATTGTGAAATTTCTTCTTTTTCTTTTTTTTAAGTTAAGAAAATTGTCAAAAATAGCTTGAAAAAAAGGTTGCTATGACAACCCTCCTGTTACAGCACCTTTTTTCGGCTTTTTTTCCATGGCGCTGAGATAGAATTGCTGAGTAAATGAGCAGAAATGGGGCCTTGTTTACACTGCCAGCGATCTCTAGGCCGGCCACTTTACTTGCCTTTATATGATGGAATTGCATTTATTCATTGTACTTCAATACGGAATTACTAAAATTGGGCTGGATGTAATACGGAGCCTACTCAGCGGTTCCATTCCTGACAGTGACATGATTTGTAACCAAATGCTCAGCAGTGATAAGGAAGGCAAGACGGACGTAGGTTCTTATTAATGTCTATTTCATGTGACAAATTGATCTGCTTAAATTCTACCGGCACCTTGATTTGCTGCATTGACGTAATGTGCTGCCCCCCCCCCATTACTATTCCTACCAGACTCATGACTGCTAATCTGCTGTCTGAGTGTGAGCTCTGTGGGCAAGCTTTGTGTTTAAGTGGAACTGGCCATACACATCCAGTTATTGTTCTATATTGGCTGACAAGGTATTAGACAAGGTATGCAGATCCAAATTACAGAAAGATCCTTTATCTGGAAAACCCCAGGTCCAGAGCATTCTGGATAGCAGGTCCCATACCTGTACTATTTCCATTTTAGTTGACGACAGTACAGGCATGAAACCTGTTATCCAGCATGCTTGGGACATGGGGTTTTCTGAATAACAGATCTTTCCGTAATTGGATCTTCATACCTTAAAGGGATTCTGTCATGATTTTTATTGTTTACTTTTTATTTTTAATTACACTGCAAATAATTCACTTTACCATTTAAAATTTTTATTCTTGAACCAACAAATGTATTTTTTTAGCTGTAATATTGGTGATATTGGTGTGCCTGTGTGCATTGTGCCTGGTTCTGAGCTTTGAGAAGGAGCCAGCACATCAGGATGGAACTGCTTTTTCTTTCTCCCCTTCCCATTGGGGCAAATTCACGAATCGCCGAACGCTAGCATTAATTCGCTAGTGTTGGGCATTTTCTTTACTTCGCAAATTCACTAACGAACGCTGGCGTAGATTCGCTAGTGTTCGCACCCTTATGCCTGGCGAATTTTCGCTACGGACGTAACTACGCAAATTCACTAACGTGCGCAGTGTACTGAACGCTACCTTTTACGCTAGACTTCCTTCGCCACCTCAGACCAGGCGAAGCGCAATAGAGTAGATAGGGATTGCTTCAAAAAAAGTCAAAATTTTTCTAAGTCCCAAAAAACGCTGGCGTGTTTTCTACATTATGGGTGATAGGCTGAAAAAGATCGAAAATTTTTTTGGGGCTCCCCTCCTTCCCCCCTACATTTCCTGACTCATGGCAACTTACCTAGACAGTAGGCACACGTGTAGGGCAAAATAACATTTTTATTTGATGTTTTGAAGCTTTTCTAGCCATTTGTAGTGCTGATACGTATTCCACCATTGAAATTTGAATTTGGCGCCGTATGCAAATTAGCCTTCGCTAGCGTAACTTCGCTTTACTTAGCGAATCAACGCTAGCGCAACTTCGCAATCTTACGCTACCCCTATGCGCAACTTCGGATTTTAGTGAATTTGTGGAGCGCTGTCGAAACTACACCTGGCGAAGTGCGTCGAAGTGCAGGCGCAACTACGAATGTTAGTGAATTTGCCCCATTGTGTTTAAGCACGACCTAGATTGTGGTGCTATTCTCATGTCTACCACTAGGTGGGGCTAGTTTAGCAATGAAAATAAATCCTTCAGCAGAGGTGTCAGGTAAGTAAGTCTACAAGAAAATCATGTAAACGTTAAATAAACCCAAAATATATATAACTATAAAGGAAGCAGAACCTGCGGTCATAGGGGGGCCCCTTCCTTACCTCTCTGAACTTTGGGGGATGCAGGCTGCTCCAGCACTGGGTGGGGAGGGCCCGGCATGGGGTGGGGAGTGGGTGGGGCAGTGCAGATAGATGTGACTATGTAACTATATAAATATACAAATCAGACTGAATATGAGATACAGTATATAACACGATTGAGGAAGCCGTGTGATTAACATAATGGCTCGTACATTATTGTCAATTTTTATTGTCACTTTATTCACAGAAGGTTTTGAAGTTGAAAGTAGTGCAAAGTAATTGTGCAAATCGATTAAGCCCTGATGCACTTTTCCCACCAGTCAGGTTTTTTACATGTGTGTTTGCACTGTTTTTATGTCTTTGATAAAGGCTGTAGCCAAAACGTTAGTCCCTCCACAATAAACTCATCTATTCATCCACTAAAGGTGGCCATACACGGGCCGATAAAAGCTGTGACAGACCGAGTCGGCAGCTTATTGGCCCGGGTATGGGGCCCCCCGACGGGCTTCCCCGATCGAGATCTGGCCGAAAGTCGGGCAGATCTCGATCGGATGGGACTAAAAATCCCGTCGGATCGCGGATGCATCTATTCATTGATGCTGTCCTGCGATCCGCCCGCCTGTTCCCATTTGTTAACCCGATATTGTCCACCTCAAGGTGGGTCGCCAAATGAGCGGATCTCTCTGTGTCTTTGAAAGATATATATATATATTCCCAGACCCAGTGTGCAGCCTACCGGTACCCACCACCATCACGGCTTTTACTTTGGGAATTGAGGGCAACAGAAGAAAGTCAATCAGAAGGAACTGTTAGTCCGGTTTCCCGGTTTCATATTTCCCGTAAAGCAGTCGCTCCTTCCCATCCGGATAACGGAGTGTTGGCCCATCACAACGTGTCATTAATTACAATATGGCAATTAGTTCTTTGCTCTACAGTTTAGCTCATAGAAATGAGTCGGTAAACAGATGGGGAATGTTCCGGAATGTGCTGAATGTATAATTACGAGCCTTATCCAGTTGTATTCAATTTTATTCCCCCCATACATAATTATTTTATAAGCACATACTGTGCTACTCCCATATTTTTATCTGTTGATTTGGGGTATACAGCACCTGCGCCTGTGGAGCTTACACTCTAAGGTCCCACACACCCAGTCACACACACATTAGGGTCACTTTCACCAGGAAACAATTAACCTGTTTATGGTTGCCAATTTTTGGATAGGGGTGTGCTGGTGACGTAGAGGGGTGGGCTGATGATGTAAGGGGTACAGGCCGGGTGACATCAGGGAAGATGATGTCAGGGGTGGGACTGATGACATGGTGATCAGCGATTGGCTGATCGTCATCTCAGTCTCTTCAATGTCCTGTCTGGATTTCCTAATTTGGAAATCGGGACAGGCCCTTAAAGGGTTGCCATTTTGGCGGGTTTCCAGCCAAATTGGGCTACCAATTTAAAACCCAGACGGGTTTTGAAAGTACAAACTAGCCAAGGTACAGATTTTGGCGACTTTTTGGGCCTTTGGCTGGTTTGTACTTTGGCAACCAGCCAAATCTTTTCCTTGCCCTAATGTGCCGAGCCTGCGTCTCCCAAAGCATGTTGGGTAATGTAGTTTTTGTTTAACAATTTGCCAACTGGCAAGTTTAATGTAAGACTACAATACCCAGCATGCAATGGGACTGACTTGTGTAGAAGTCAGGAGTTTGGGGCTCTGTACCCCAGTCGCCCGTCACTCTTAAGCATTCTCACATTTTCCTGTGACTTTGCTGAAAAACAGACAATTTTGGGGAAAAAATGTGCCGGCCACCAAAATGTCTATAGGATGAGCTGTTTTACCAATATTTATTGAAATTGTATATGTATTAAGGCCTTATGGGGCCCCTATACCTCCTGGGGCCCCCTCTGTAGTTACGGCCCTGGTCCCTGTCCCATTTGACTTCATGGAAAAATGTAAAAACACATATTTTCATATATATTTATTTATTAAACTTTTTTTTTCCACTGCACAAATTGTGCTATTTTTTGGCTACTTTTGAAGTGCCTCTTGGCTAGTTTTGGGCTGGTTTTGTAGCTGATTTTGGCTTTGGATTTTGAAAACCCTGCTCTTCCAAAAACCAGGCCGTCAGGGTGTGAAAACAGGTAAATCAAAATCTGATAAAATCTGGACAGGTGGCAACTCTAAACCTGTTTGAATGTTTTTGGAGGAGCCCACGCAGATACAGGGGAGAACATTCACACTCTTTCTTGTCTGGCTGGAATCGATCCTGGGACCCCAGTGCTGCATCATATGCGTCACCGATCCCAGCGCATGAACGAGTGTAAGAAACAATTACGGGGAGGAATTCATCAGGTTTTATAAAACCAAACCCCACAGAGACATAATATACACAGAGCTGACGTGCTCACATGTTGCAGGGGGATCCTATACTCCATGGAGATTCTATGGGGAGGGAAAGTAAAAGCATTTCACACGCTGCTTTCCTTTAGGCTCTATCAATGATTAATGGATCCCTCCATTCCCATCAGACCCAGGGCTCGCTTGATTAATCACTGCCGCCTCTTCATGGGCCCCGACCGAAATGCAAATGAGCTGCACATTTCCATAGTGAGACTCACACCAGTGTCTGTTGTATAGAAGCTCTATGAGATTATGCATATATCACTCCTGCCCTGGGGCGGCTCAGAATAGTTCCGGATTTGAGTAATTTTATTGGAATTGTTCATGTAACTGTGTGCTCCTGAATGGAAAGAAATTGTGTATATGTATGTCAATC
Organism: Xenopus laevis; assembly: GCF_017654675.1. Lineage (NCBI taxonomy): Eukaryota > Metazoa > Chordata > Amphibia > Anura > Pipidae > Xenopus > Xenopus laevis. Next base: position 6,875,661 of record NC_054373.1, read on the forward strand.
ACTTGTAGCTCTATCTCTGGTGCCTTAGTGGTGGCTGGCATGTGCCCCCTGCTGGTATTCCGAGGTCAGGGTAATAGGAGGGGGTGTAGATTGTGCTTGGCAAGGACAAGCCTGTGATTAAAGGGGTTGTTCACCTTTAAAATAGCTTTTAGTATGACATAGAGAGAGATATTCTGAGACAATTTGCAATTGGTTTTCATTTTTTATTATTTGAGGTTTTTGAGTTATTTAGCTTTTTATTCAGCGGCTCTCCAGTTTGTAATTTCAGCCATCTGGTTGCTAGGGTCCCAATTATAGCAACCATTCAGAGGGTGTGAATAGAAAGATGGGTAATTACATAGATGGAAGGATAAGCGTTGCTTAAGTTCCTCTCACTCATTACTAACCCCTTTTCTTTTGAATCCTAAATTTATCCCAGGGACTCAGGTTTCTTTCTATCGCAATTGGGGAACTAAGGGTTGGTTTCAAATTTATGATATCGTTTCGCATGATACCTGTAAGATCCTCCAATTTACGGACCTTCAAGCCAAGCTACCTGAGGTTCCTTTAAAATTCTATGAATATCTTCAAGTTAGACATTTTGTACAACCATTTCTCCATGCTCAGTGTAATTTGGCTCTCTCGCCTTTTGAGACAATAATCAAGGCTGGCTGGCCTCAAAAAGCTCTGCTGTCAAGAATCTATGCACTTCTCTCAACGTTGCCACCTCTGGATTTCGTAAAACATAATTATATGACTCTCTGGGAACAAGAACTTAATGTCATTGTGCCATTAGAGGACTGGGAGGCTATTTGGCTTAATGCTAAGAAGGGAGTCACTTGTGTTAGACAGACGGAGAATGTATATAAAGTGCTGATGCAATGGTACATGACGCCATCGCGGCTTAATAGGATCTTTCCACAGATCCCGAATCAATGTTGGAGGGGTTGCCAAGACCCAGGTAACTTGTATCACCTGTTCTGGTCCTGCCCAGTTATTTCTGCTTATCGGTCCGACGTCCATAGTATAATTTCGAAGGTTACCTGCACAGATGTGGTGAAAGACCCTATCACCTTCCTATTAGGCAAACCTATTGAGGAGATTTCTAGTTCATCGCAGGTTCTGGTTAACCATATATTAACAGTGGCTCGTATTACGTTAGCGGCTAAATGGAAATCGGTTGAATCCCCATCTGTTCAGGAGGTTCATAGAAGACTTATTTCGAATATGGCTTTTGAAAACATGATTGCTTATACTCAGACACATAAGTTTCTAGCTATTTGGGCTCCTTACGAGATGTTAGCGAAACCACAAAATCCTTAACTATTTTAGCGCTCTCCTGGGTGGCAAATGTTGAGCTGTAAGTTGTATAGATTCCTGATTTTTCGTTAACTCACGATGTTCGCTTCAGACGTGGACTTTGCTTTGGTATCTGAGTTACTAAGCAATGTGCAGTCCAATTTTTTATTAATTGCTATGGAGAATATTTCTTGTAAGGTAGAACTTTATTTTTTGTTTGTATTTTTTCTTTTTCTTTTGTTTTCTGTTTTCTATGTTACTGTTTTAGCATGTATGAGAATGTCCAGAACGATCTTAGCTTGTAATACAGACTTGTTTAATGCTCATGTGCTATTTGGCACCCACTTTTGTAATGTGTACATGCGATATTGCAAGCTTGGACTGCTTTATTTCTCTTTTCTTTTCTGGATAATTTTATTCTTAATAAAAATTTTAAGTTACAAAAAAAAAAAAAAGAAGAAAGATGGGTAATTAAAAAGTAGCGATAACACGTAACAATTAAAAGTAACAATAACAATACATTTATAGCCTTACGGAGCATTTGTTTTTAGATGGGGTCAGTGACCCCCATTTGAAAGCTGGAAAGAAGGCAGAAGGAGGCAAATTATTCCAAAACGATATAAAAAAGGAATAATGAAGGCCATTTGAAAAGTGGATAGAATTGGCATTCTATAGCAAACTAAAAGTTAATTTAAAGGCGAACCACCCCTTTAAGTGGCCCTTTTTGGCATGAAATGCGTAAGGCTGCTTTTTGTTATAATATTTTTTCACTGAAATAAATATATTATATTTGATGGTCCAGTTCTATACCAGCCAACTTCTGCTAAGATGAAGGTCTGGGGCATGTGCACCTCACTTAGGGGCAAATTCACTATGCGCCGAAGCGCCTAACGCTAGCGTTGGTCATTTTCGTTACTTCGCAAATTCACTAACGAATGCTGGCGTAAATTCGCTAGTGTTACTTCGCACCCTTACGCCTGGCGAATTTGCGCAACGGACGTAACTACACAAATTCACTAACGCGCGCATTGTACTGAACGCTACCTTTTACGCCAGACTTCCTTCGCCACCTCAGACCAGGCGAAGCGCAATAGAGTAGATAGGGATTTCTTCAAAAAAAGTTCAAATTTTTTCTAAGTCCTAAAAAACGCTGGCATTTTTTCTATATTATGGGTGATAGGCTGAAAAAGATCGAAATTTTTTTTGGGGCTCCCCTCCTTCCCCCCTACATTTCCTAACTCATGGCAACTTAACTATACAGTGGGCACATGTGTAGGGCAAAATAAAAATGTTATTTGATGTTTTGAAGGTTTCCCAGGCATTTGTAGTGATTGTACGTATTCCTCCATTGAAATTTGAATTTGGCGCCGTATGCAAATTAACCATCGCTTGCGTAACTTCGCATCGCTTAGCGAATCAACACTAGCGCAACTTTGGATTTTAGTGAATTTGTGGAGCGCTGGCGAAACTACGCCTGGCGAAGTGCGGCAAAGTGAGGCAAAGTTACGCCTGGCGCAACTACGAATCTTGGTGAATTTGCCCGTAAGACTATTGGATTCCTCTTTCAGTATAATTTGGCAAGGATGTAGACAGGGATGTTCCTTAGCAGGGAAACCAATTTATAATAAATCTGTCCAGTGGGAGTAAAGACTATAAACTGCCCATTGGCCAACCCTTCCCCAACATCCCACTAGGCATAGCAGTTGGTGTACAATTAAGAGCCTATATGATATTATATTTATTATTATAACAATCCATGTGAATGTGAAGATGTAACATTCGCTCTATGTTGATTATCAGTAACAATCTCCATTACTACGAGCCTGGCCTTGCGTCACTACCTGCTCCCATCTGAGCCGCCTCTTTAACATTCACTCAGTCTTGGCTCTGGCTGACGTCGGATGATGCAGATGTTAATAGACGTTGCTGCGTTTCGACATTCCCTTTCAGAGCCTCGTACTTGGAACTTGAACAAAATCAATATGGCAGCCTTGGAGTGGAGAACAACATGCTCAATTGAGAGCGACGTAAAATTAAAAGTATTCAACTAAACAGAGTCTTTCTGGCTGGATGATTGGAAACTGTGGGTACAGAAAGAGGCTTTATTTCCCCTTTAAATTTTCTTAAAAGATTTAATTTCTTGATTCATTTCACCTTTTTAAAATCTTTGCTACATCCCGTGCCATTGCCTCGTCCTATTGTTTATGTGCCAGGCTGATATCTCTCATATTGTCCCTTTATCTGAAACCAAACTCCAAGGTAAAGGATTTCTCCTTTTCTGCTTCCAGAGCCCAAAGCAGATTTCACGTGAGCGTATTGAGATGGGAGCTTAATCCTACAGAGACACAAGGAATTAGCCTATTTAATGGCCAATAGAAAATGATTTGCTCCAGTGCCAAAACCCCATTGTGTCTCATTTGTAGGACAGAAAGGAAGGGATCAGTCCATTGAGACGGCGGCTGGGGGATAATAGGAGCAGGTGCAGGGGGAACGCCACAAACAAATTGGCAACTACTTGCTGTCAGGTCCCCTTTTTGTCTGGCTGCATTTTGGAGATGAAGGGGGAGTGTGTTTGAGGAAATATCCTGGAAATAAGAATTTACCTTCAGTCTATTTTTATTGCAGTTGCAATTAAAAGTATTTGTCTCTCCCTTTGTCAGCTCTTCCTTACACTCCGTCATTATTACTGACCTGCAGAGCATGCAATTAAGAGGCCGGATATATGCATGCTGACTGCTTTGTGGTTTGTATGTGACTGGGCTACAATGCTAGCAATCCGCTTTACTGCTCTGCTGAAAGGGAAGCATGTCCAGAGGGGGCATCATGAAGTCCCACTGAGACCCCATGTCATTATATTTGGGAAGGAAAACGAGATCAGTCCCAACTCTGCAACTTGTCTCTAATAAGGGAGAATAAAGGGAAAGTTGCAGCAGGGAATATTGTCTGAGTGTTTGTCATACCTGTTCTTTCCACCAGCCCAGGGGTGGTTCACCTTTAGGTTAACTTTCATTATGTTGTAGAATGGCCAATTCTAAGCAGCTTTTAATTGGTCTTTATTATTTATTTTTTAGGACAGAGACACACATGGAGATTCGGGGAGATTTAGTCGCCCGATGACAAATCGTCTCTAATCTCCCCAAATTGCGTTCCCACCGGCTGGAATCTAAATCGCCTGTGGGATGGCCCTTGGAGCTCTTGGGACTTCGGAAAACAAAGGGCTCAGAGTGCCATGCCGCCTGCGATTTCGTTTCTAGCTGGGCAGTTTGGGGAGATTAGTCACATGCAAAAAAGAGGTGATTTGTCGACGGGCGAATAAATATGCCCGAAACGCCACGTGTGTCTCTGTCCTTATAGTTTATGAATTATTTGCCTTCTAATTCTGACTCTTTCCAGCTTTCAAATGGGGGTCACTGACCCCATCTAAAAACAAATTCTCTGTAAGAGAATGTTATTGCTACTTTTTATTCCTCATCTTTCTATTCAGGCCTCTCCTATTCATATTCCAGTCTCTTATTCAAATCAATGCATGGTTGCTAGGGGAATTTAGACCCTAGCAACCAGATGGCTGAAATGACAAACTGGAGAGCTGCTGAATTAAAAAAACGAAATAACTCAAAAACTATATAAATGAAAAAATGAAAACCAATTGCAAATTGTCTCAGAATATCACTCTCTACATCATGACCTCGACAGGTTTTAGATGGTGTATTTTTGGATTCTAGCTATTTCCAGAGTGGGGTATAATAACTCTCGAAAAATTTGAGTTTTAAACAAAAAAACTTGGAAAATGTGAGGTTTTTTTTACCCGGAAATGTGAGTTTTCACAAAAAAATGCAACTCAAATTTTCATGGAAAACCTTAATAAATCTGCTCATAAAAATTAACTCAAAGATAAACAAAACCTTTAAAGTAAAAGCTCGTCTTATGTTCCCTGCAATGCTACTTACTACCTGCTGCTGTCAGTATATCCCTCTATAGACACCCATGGAACAGCGCCCCCTGTATTTAATAAACTATAGAAATGCTTCCCAAACTGTTGGCTTGGACTTGAACGTAGCCCAAAGCAAAGGAAAGGTAGGCTCATACTTTGGGTGAAATTTGGGGATAATTGTTATAAATTGTTGACTTTACAGTAGTGATGGGCGAATAAATTTGTGGTGAATTTCCAAGTTTCGCCACCAGCCAATAAATTCACAAAAGTCCATCGAAAATTCGCCGGCAAAAAGTCGCTCACATAAAAATCCCTATGGGTTAACACAATGCAGACGCCCATTGAATTTAACGCCTGCGTCAATTTTAAAAATTTTCGCGAATTGAAACGGGAGAAATTAAAGCATAACAATGTTTTATGTACCAGTAATGTTATCATAAGCTAAAGAAGCAACTTGACACAATAGGAGTGTTTTACAGTGAAGCATTTCCCAAAAATGTCAGTAAAAAACTAAGAATGAAATCCATTTTCAGAATAAAGGTGATCTTTCCCCTTTAAACCCTGCTGTAATTATTCTGACTTTACATATCTTCCCACTGGAATAAAATAATCCCGGGAATTGGGTTTGCTGATAAAAGTGTAATTAAGTGAGTCGGCCGCATTACACAGAGCTGATAATGATTCCTGTATTTAGCTCGTCCCCACTGTTTGGAAAGAGACTGATAAGAAATCTTTGTCAGATCCGACAGATTCTGGTACCTTTAAGGGCAGGGCCACGCGGGCAGATTCGAGGAGATTTAGTCGCCTGGCGACTAATCGCATCTTATTTTCTTCTCCTCTTCCCCGAACTGCCTTCCCCCTGCTAAAAAAAAAACTCGCCTGTGGCAATGCACTCGCGGGTGCTTCGATTTCCGAAGTCGTCCGAAGTTTCCTCGCGAGCCAACTTCAGACGACTTCGGAAATCGAAGCGTTGTGAATGCCATTGCGCTGGCGTTTTCTCATTATAGCAGGCGATTAGTCGACTAAATCTCCCCGATTCTGCCCGTGTGTCCCTGCCCTAAGGGTGCTGGCACACATTGCGATTTCGGGGAGATTAATCGCCCATCGTCAAATCTCTTCTTTGTACGACTAATCTCCCCAAAATGCCTTCCCGCCGGCAAAAATATAAATCACAGATCGCTTTGGTTTTCCGAAGTCACCTGATGCGACTTCGGACGACTTCGGAAAACGAAACGATCCGAGTGCCATCCCGCCAGCGATTCTTTGGGCAACTTCGGAAAACCGAAGCAATCTGAGTGCTATCCCACTGGCGATTTATATTCTAGCCAGCGGGAAATCATTATGGGGAGATTAGTCGCCCGAAGAAGATGAGATTAGTCACCCAGCAAATCTTTAGGTGTGCCACCAGCCTAAACTTACCAAAACCGATGCCGCATCAGGTTCATTTGCCTAATTCCGCTGGGCAGGACAATTATACAACTACCAGTGTGCACAGTAATTAACTTTCTCAGCATCTTCTGACAGCCAGAGAAAGCTTTATAAGCACTTGTTTGCCTTAAAATGAACTAAAATACTTATATTTTTTGCTGCAGCTCTCTGGAATTTCAAGTGATCTCTGGTTGCTAGGGTTTCATTTCCCTGGCAACCAGGCAGTCAGAATGGAAGATCAATAGGAAAGGGCCAGAAATAAAGATAAGTAATTAAAAGAAGGATAATAATAAAAGCTGCACAGTCAATCAGTTTTTTTGATTGCACAACTAATTGCTTTCTGAATATCCACCGTCGGCAGGTCGTGGCCTTCTCTCTGCTGTTTGGCATTTCAGGATACCCCCTCCGTCATGGCCCCACTGATATTAAAGTCAGAAGCCACTTTCTTCCCAGTACAATCTAATATGATGGATTGCAGTCCTGTAAAGGTCACAACCTACTTTCTATCTCCAAACTGAACAATGTTTAAAAGTAATGACTTTGTATTTAATTTCGGTTTCACTTGGCGAAAGGTCATCAGATTTGAAAATTGGAGGCTTCTTGTTCATCTCAAACCTCAGATTAGTGTTCATCTCCAGTCTACTTTCCTTACACCATTCCTTATAATGCAGTATATTCTATATTAGACATATAAATATACTGTACAATAGATATAATAGTATGGGATCTCTCTGTACAGACTATGAGCAAACTTAGGGACTGTTCCTGCTGAATTGTGCTTAGTACAGAGGAATACCTATGCTACCATAGTTTTATGTGATCTCTCTGTACAGACTATGAGCAAACTTAGGGACTGTTCCTGCTGAATTGTGCTTAGTACAGAGGAATACCTATGCTGCCATCGTTTTATGGGATCTCTCTGTACAGACTATAGGCAAAGTTAGGGGGCTGTTCCTGCTGAATTGTGCTTAGTACAGAGGAATACCTATGCTGCCATAGTTTTATGGGATCTCTCTGTACAGACTATGAGCAAACTTAGGACTGTTCCTGCTGAATTGTGCTTGATACAGGGACTACCTATGCTGCCATAGTTTTATGGGATCTCTCTGTACAGACTATGAGCAAACTTAGGGACTGTTCCTGCTGAATTGTGCTTAGTACAGGGGAATACCTATGCTGCCATAGTTTTATGGGATCTCTCTGTACAGACTATGAGCAAACTTAGGGGCTGTTCCTGCTGAATTGTGCTTAGTACAGGGAATACCTATGCTGCCATAGTTTTATGGGATCTCTCTGTACAGACTATGAGCAAACTTAGGGGACTGTTCCTGCTGAATTGTGCTTAGTACAGGGAATACCTATGCTGCCATAGTTTTATGGGATCTCTCTGTACAGACTATGAGGAAACTTAGGGACTGTTCCTGCTGAATTATGCTTAGTACAGAGGAATACCTATGCTGCCATAGTTTTATGGGATCTCTTTCCTCAGGACTTGCACATCCATAGGGATTATTCCAGGTAAAGCTGTTCCTAGTGTTTTCCATGACCGGCCATTTTTGTGATATTATACCCCCAGCAACAGTAAACCAAACCACTGGCAGAACTAGTTACCAGTGCACCCAGTCCCCCTGACACCTCCCCAAATCTCCCCCTGCCCTGCTGCCTCCAATAAGACTTATCAAGAATCCAGGAGCACCCCTTGTAGTTAAGCCACAGAACCAGATTCCCAAGACCCCCTGAATACACCCTTTGTTGGCCATGGGCTATGGATAATGCTAAGAAAGGTCACAGACAGACAATATACAACAATGGAGACGTAAGCAAATCTGAACAGCAAGTTGATTTAACAACATCGTCATAGAAGCTAAAGAAAATAGGGGAATTGGGGAGTAATTATACAGCCGCCTTTTTATATCATCATTGAAAAAATGCAAAGGCAATATAAACATGACGGTATAACGTTATAAAATAACAGTAATAAAAAGCTCTTTTTGATGATTAATCCTTGCAGAGCCAATCAATAGGCACTCGTCAGTAACTGGATGTTCCCTTCTACACCAGAGAAAATGTAAATAATAATTGAGACTAAAATAATTAAATGATATTAAATGAGTTACTGTTTTGCAGCAGGAGCGAAATGGGGTCTTTTAGGGAATGGGCAGAAATGAGGAGGGTTTTTATGGTTTTACTGAAAACCTTAAAGGGATCCTGTCATCGGAAAACATGTTTTTTTCAAAACGCATCAGTTAATAGAGCTACTCCAGCAGAATTCTGCACTGAAATCCATTTCTCAAAAGAGCAAACAGATTTTTTTATATTCAATTTTGAATCTGACATGGGGCTAGACATTTTGTCAATTTCCCAGCTGCCCCTGGTTAGGCTGCTGTTTTTCCTTCTCAATGTAACTGAATGTGTCTTAGTGGGACCTGGATTTTACTATTGAGTGTTGTTCTTAGATCTACCAGACAGCTGTTATCTTGTGTTAGGGAGCTGTTATCTGTTTACCTTCCCATTGTTCTTTTGTTTGGCTGCTGGGGGGGAAAAGGGAGGGGGGGTGATATCACTCCAACTTGCAGTACAGCAGTAAAGAGTGATTGAAGTTTATCAGAGCACACGTCACATGACTTGGGGCAGCTGGGAAATTGACAATATGTCTAGCTCCAGATTTCAAAATGAAATAAAAAAAAATCAGTTTGCTCTTTTGAGAAATGGATTTCAGTGCAGAATTCTGCTGGAGCAGCACTATTAACTGATTCATTTTGAAAAAAAAAATTTTTCCCATGACAGTATCCCTTTAACTCACAGCTATGGACACCCGAAATTCCCCTCTAGTCCCGACCCCTGGTCAAACATCCTGATAAAGTGTCATGTATTGATTGTGACATCATTACCAGCGCCGCTTCGAATGCTTTCTTCCTTGTGGCTTCTAAAAATATTCAGCGACCCTTTGCCAATGCCTAAGTAGGAATTATTCGGAATTGCTCCTCCATTACTTCCACTCACCCTACTTAAAATGCTGTCAAGTTGCCAAGGATTTTACCCCCTCCCCAAAACCTTTCAACTGGCAGCGAGTGACTTACAATGAAGATTTTTTTATTAAAGGCCTCGGCTACTCGGGTTTCTATGGCAACATCTTTGCGGAGGTCCTGCTCCCTGCTTGGCCTTTGATCCCAAAAACGTCTTTCCACTGTGCCATCGTTCTCAAACACGGGGCCGGTGGCAGAAAAGTAGGAACACGGCGACTTCACTTTGATATAAATTAGGAAAGAATGACACCGGCACGCTCTGCCCATAAATCTCTTGGCACGACTCTAATTTATTCACGTTCTTTATCCTATTCTAAGTTTGGATGCTTTCCACTTGTTGCTGAACGTTGAAAGGCACATTCAAGAACATGGTCTCGGGAATGGCTTCAATTCATTTAACATAGAAATGCTCTCTCCTACACCCCCCTCCACTCCTTTGTTGGCATGACAACCATGAATATGAAAAAGAGGGTCCTGCTGGGTCACCTGTAAGTATCTCAGTGGCCTATTTAAAGGACCTTCCTGCAAAACATGGCACAGTAGATAAGGGATGTGCCTTGAGCTTAGTGATGGATTTGTTGGGTACGTTCCTGCAGATGCCTACCTCCCACGCCAAGCGATCAGAATCCCCAGAGGGGAAATTATGGAAATGCTCAACAACCTTCTAGGGATTCGGAAATGTTTACTCTCTAACAAAGTGACTGGGGTGGAATAACGAGGCCGTGGAAATGTGCTGCTAATTGGCAGTCGATTTCCATCAGGAAATTAGTGTCGGTGCCGAGTCAGCAGAAAAGGAACCATAGTGATTGCGATGGGATGTGGAATCGTCTGTAGAGCGAATATGCGGAACTTTGTCTGGTCCAGTGACATAGAAGGTTAAATGAGGTGGGTCGAATTCAATGATATCTCCTTGAACCCTTAAAACAAGGGATAAAGGAACCAAATGACATGGCAGAATGGAACTGGATGATGTACAGGAATCCCACAGGCAATAAGCAGGGTATGAAAAGGAGACACATATATAAATATTCATCAAAATACAACTAATTCTTGAAATTTAGTGCATAGAGATATAAGTTTGGGGGGGGGGTGTTTTGGGCCAATGTACAATTCACATCTCTATAAATGAGAATGGAAAACGTGTTTCTAGTCAGAAATCAGCTCCCTAGTCTCCCGTTACAAACAGCTAGGGATCCGGCCAAGACTTTTCAGTAGGATTTGGTCGAATCCAAGTGACTGGCCAAACCAAAGCCAAAAAATCTTTGTACATTTTTAACCATGTGCTGTGCGCTTGGTTCTTTTTACTCCGTTCCCCCTTAATTTACATATGCAGATTAAAGTTCAATATTCATCCAAAACTTTCACAAATGATTTGGGATTCGACAGAATCCTTAAATAGTGGATTAGGCGCATCTCTACACATTAGTGATGTGTGGGTCGAGAATTTCTCGACCTGCACCACACCCTAACCCGTCCCCACCCAAACCGCACCCAACCCTTGGCCCGCTGCTGCCCTCTATTTATAGACCCGCGCCCGCCCCGCAGTGATGTCACAAAAGGGGCGGGGCAGGCAGAAGTCTATAAATTCCGGCGCCAGAACTGCACGGGCAGGGAGAGCAGGAGAAGAGCTCGACTTAGACCCTCCCGCGACCCGAATATTTTGTGCAGGAGTCGGCCCGATTGGCTACACTTCATTACCGGGCTCGTGTTATTAGGTAAGAACTTATGAGAGAAGTGATTCTGGAAAAGTTACTTCTGGCCCATGAGGAAGTGATTTAGAAAGAGCCCCACTTCAGGCACAAATCTAGTGATTTTTTCCACTTGAGAAAGCTATTCTATAACCTCCCTTAGAGACATTCAGGACCCAACCTCTGTGACCTCCCTGAGAGACATTCCCTTGAATTCAACCCCCTTTATAAACATTCAGAGGCCAATCACTGTGACCTCAGAATTAAACTCTTGCAATCACTGTGAGAGACAATCAGAACCCAACCACTGTAACCTTCTATAGAGACAGTCACAACCCAACCACTATACCTACTTCAGAGACAGTCAGAACCAGGTCCGGACTGAGAATTAAAAGCCCAATCAGCCCACACAGAGGCCCAAATAGCCCCCACCAGCCCACTAAATACTGACTTTCTATGGCACCTTATAGCAGCCCCTCTGGCATTTGCCAGAACCCACAGATTGCCAGTCCGGGCCTGGTCAGAACCCAACCATTATAACCTTCTTTAGATACATCCAGAACTCAACCACTATACCTACTTCAGAGACTGTCAGAACCCAACCACTGAATTGTTTTATTAAAATGAGTCTATGGCAGACGGCCTTTCCGTAATTTGGAGCCTTCTGTATAACGGGTTTCCGGATGATTGATCCCATGCCTGTATTGTCTTCCCTTTGTATGATACTATCATTTAAATGGGATCCATAGGCGCCATGTTGTTCTCACAGTGCACATATTCATTTTGGGCTGCCTGCAGAATGTATAATCTGATTGGATGGCATCAGGCAGGCAGCTTTCTTACTGTAATCAATCTCCCCATACGGCTCAGGCTGTTAGAAATGACAGGGTTTGGGTATTAGACAGAGCTCCACAGCTTCAAAGTGAGTGACGGATTTAATATTCTACTCAGAAATGAATTCCTCTGTGAGAGTGAAAGGGCCTTGGAATAACACGGGAGCTCGCTCCATGCCGCTATATATACAGGAGCAGACTTGCCGGGCAGCCTCTGATCGCGGAAGCTTGTTAGGATGATACGCCGCGGGGCCCCCGGTGACTCCAACTTATACCGAGCTGCTTCTGAACCTGCCACTTCCGTAGGCACCTTCCCAGGGACTATTAGTCAGAAAAAACCTGTTGCAGAAATGATCAATTCATTCTACTTTTAGAAACATTCATAAACGGTAAAGATTATAAAGGGGTTTTTAGGCAAATTCACTTACATAGTTAAGACAGTGGCATAACTAAATATTATGGGGCCCCACAGCAAATTATTTTGTAGGCCCCCAAAATGTCTAGAGGTTGACCTGTATTACCAATATTTATTGAAATTGCTGATGAATTGGGGCCCTTATACCTCCTGCAGCCGCAGGGTCTGCTGCCTCTTTAGTTACTCCCCTAGAGCAAGAAAACATTTCCCTTGGGGCTAGTGTTGTCCTTTATAATGATGTGAGAAGGACCTATAAAATGATGCTTAACTAAAACTAGACCCAGACTGGCCCACATAGTCCTGGGCCCGAGTGGCAAGATCATAGGCCTGGCAAAGGCCCGCTGGTCAGGCGGTATCGGGCCGACCTTGCTCCCCCATGTGCGACCTTACACTGCCGGCTTCCAGTTTTATAGACGCTGCCTGCTCGCCCCGCCCCTTTTGTGACATCATCAGCGAGGTGGGCGGGTCTATAAAAGGAAAGGGGAAAACGGCCACAGAATGTGGGCGGTCAGGTTCGGGTTGGGTGCGAGACATGGAAAACTGGATCCGCACATCACTACTATCTAGTGCTACCAATCCCTATTTCTGTAGGGAAATGAGATCAGAGCAGACAGTAACCCTTCCAACACTTTCCTCTTGTCTCTATATATTAGGTACCTATCTAGTGCTACCAATCCCTATTTCTGTAGGGAAATGAGAGAGAGCAGACAGTAACCCTTCCAACACTTTCCTCTTGTCTCTATATATTAGGTACCTATCTAGTGTTACCAATCCCTATTTCTGTAGGGAAATGAGAGAGAGCAGACAGTAACCCTTCCAACACTTTCCTCTTGTCTCTATATATTAGGTACCTATCTAGTGCTACCAATCCCTATTTCTGTAGGGAAATGAGAGAGAGCAGACAGTAACCCTTCCAACACTTTTCTCTTGTCTCTGTCCCTTAAAGGATAAGTAAATCTTAAAAATAAATGAATGTAAAATTGATGAGGGGGCTATTCTAAGCATTTTTGTAATTTATATTCATTATTTATTTTCTTTTAATTCAAAGATATTAAAGGAAGCATATACTGTTAATATGAATGAATTGTGTTCGAGCAGCGCCACCTGCTGGTCAGTTTCCCACCAGTCTGACCAGCAAGTAGTCAAGGAAGTTGTCAGGAGAAAGAAAGAGGCTGATGTTCTTCTGCTTAGGAAAGATTTGAGAAAGGTTTCTAATTTTATTCCTAAGCAGAAGAACATCAGCCTCTTTCTTTCTCCTGACAACTTCCTTTTACATTTGCTTATTTTAAAGGTTTAGTTATCCTTTAATACATTAAACATACTGCTAAAAATTGGCCAACCTGCATTTTCTAGATTGATATTCAGGTTTAGTTCATGACAGAGGCAGGTCCAGGGAGCTCGTGCAGGTGTTATCAGTACAGTCTGTTCCCATTAATACAGTAGGAGCGAGTACCTGGGCAGCTGAGTCACCCGGCTGTCTGACCTTATAAATGCACTTGAAAAAAAGAAGAATATATTTTATGGAAAGGTTCAAGTGGGTTCTGTATTTAAATATAACATACCGTCTAAGCTAGTTATAATCTGCAATACGGACAGGAAAATCCATACCCATCTATTTCTTACAGAAAGTAAGAGTTTTTTTCTCAACCAGTATTTAGTGACCGATAAAACGTATCCAAATGGCATGAATGGTTTGGGCACTATAGAACCTGCCCCAAGACTGCATACCTCCCAACATTTTGAAAATAAAAAGAGGGACAAAAAAATTGGCGCACATAGAGCGGTGAAATCTTTTTTTGACCATGCCCATTTTTGTAGCCACACCCCCTAATTACCATGTTCGTTTTACATAATGTGGCAGGTTATGAGAGTTTGAACATATTTCTGTGTTTCTTTTCAGTTATCACAGTTTTGCTAATGAAGGAGAATTGCCCTTTAAGCTGTGAGTCTCACATTTCCGTAGGGACCTGTTATCTTATATTGTTACAATTAATTATTTGCTTATCTTGACATTGTTACAAAAGTATCTTATCAGCTGCTGTGGCTGTTCTGGGCTCTCTGCCAAAAGCCAATTAAGTTAGAAACATTATTTCTTTTTCTGGCTGTTCAGTGCAGAGAAAAACAGACTTTCCAGTACAAATGAGGGACTGCAGGTTGAGCTGTCAAAAGAGGGACTGTCCCTCTTAAAACGGGACAGTTGGGAGGTACTGCAGCTGTGCCTACCATTGAGATATATATATATCCTTGAAAAAGGACTGAAACGTTGGGCATTGATACTAGGCAACAATAAAAGATCATGTTTTTTACACAAAAGGGAGTGCTGGTCTGGAAACTATTGGTGTATACACGATTTACCAGGCACCCCTCCTTCTATTAAGATTGACTTTGGAGTGTGGATACTCATCTGAAAGTTATATATATATATATATATATATACTGTATTTATAATGTGTTTGTATATTTGTTTTGGCCTTTTGTATGTGTGTGTGCATTTGGAGGCTGAAATATGTGTCACTCACTTGTACCAGAACTGTCAATCCTTAGCCCCTTAGCTCATAACAAGGTTACAGATATATAGAAACATTGGGGTAACAGTCACCCTGCTATAGTTCCAGGGGTACCCAGGGTACAAATAAGCACTCACCCCAAATCTCCCCCTAACTGGACTTCAGGCTGGTCCCCCTTAGCTCATAACAAGGTTACAGATATATAGAAACATTGGGGTGTCACCCTGCTATAGTTCCAGGGGTACCCAGGGTACAAATAAACACTCACCCCAAATCTCCCCCTAACTGACCTTCAGACTGGGCCCCCTTAGCTCATAACAAGGTTACAGATATATAGAAACATTGGGGTGTCACCCTGCTATAGTTCAAGGGGTACCCAGGGTACAAATAAACACTCACCCCAAATCTCCCCCTAACTTACCTTCAGACTGGGCCCCCTTAGCTCATAACAAGGTTACAGATATATAGAAACATTGGGGTGTCACCCTGCTATAGTTCAAGGGGTACCCAGGGTACAAATAAACACTCACCCCAAATCTTCCCCTAACTGACCTTCAGACTGGGCCCCCTTAGCTCATAACAAGGTTACAGATATATAGAAACATTGGGGTGTCACCCTGCTATAGTTCCAGGGGTACCCAGGGTACAAATAAACACTCACCCCAAATCTCCCCCTAACTGACCTTCAGACTGGGCCCCCTTAGCTCATAACAAGGTTACAGATATATAGAAACATTGGGGTGTCACCCTGCTATAGTTCAAGGGGTACCCAGGGTACAAATAAGCACTCACCCCAAATCTCCCCCTAACTGGCCTTCAGGCTGGTCCCCCTTAGCTTATAACAAGGTTACAGATATATAGAAACATTGGGGTAACAGTCACCCTGCTATAGTTCCAGGGGTACCCAGGGTACAAATAAGCACTCACCCCAAATCTCCCCCTAACTGACCTTCAGACTGGGCCCCCTTAGCTCATAACAAGGTTACAGATATATAGAAACATTGGGGTGTCACCCTGCTATAGTATATCACTAGGACAGAGCAAGTATATGGTCTATTAGAAGTTACACATTTTTACTTTGTTTCTAAATACAGTAAAATGATTAACGTTTAAAGACAATCCCTAATATATGTATAGGTATATAATAATGTTTTTTATTTGTTGGGTTATGTTAGTATCCACTATGTGAAGTACTTAAGAGGAACTGATTAAATCCCAAACCTTATTAGTAAGAATATAATTGGGTGCAGGAGGCAGGGGGGGGGGGCAGGGCTGATGAATAAGATAAACATTTAGCGAAACGCACGCAGAAAGCGATGGAGTGTGAGCGGCAGTGAGACGGCTGATTTATGGTCCGTGCTGCTCCGTAGCCGGGAGAGTTTATGGCGTGTCAAATTCGCTACATTATCTCGGAGCATGAAATGAAGAAAATGTTATTTCACACATCGTGTCATGTATCCCATTATCATTTGTTTTCGGGCTAATTCTGATTTTCACCTTCAGCGCAAAGTCTAATATGACAAGGGAATGGATTTAATGCGTCTCTCACTTACAGTTTGTATAGGAAATGCATCCAAACAAGGGATTTCATTGGTGTTAGACCTGCGGCCCTCCTGCTGCTCTTGAACTCTCAGGTTTCCGTAGAACCTTAGCAATAAACTGGCCTATGGGGTAGCCGTATAATACTATGCTTATTAAATGGGTTCGTCACCTTTAAATAAACTGTTAGTATGATGTAGAGAGGGATAGTCTGAGACAATTTGCAATTGGGTTTCATTTTTTATTATTTGTGGTTTTTGAGTTATTTAGCTTTTTATTCAGCAGCTCTCCAGTTTGTAATTCCATCAATTTGGTTGCTAGGGTCCAAATTCCCCTAGCAACCATGCACTGATTTGAATAAGAGACTGGAATATGAATAGGAGAGACCTGAATAGAAAGAGGAGTAATAAAAAGTAGCAATAACAATAAGAGGCAGATTTATTAAGGGTCGAATTGAAAATTCTAATTTTTTAAAAGGTAAATGGAATTATCCAAACTCGATTCAAGTTTTTTTTTTAAAAAAAAAAAGAATCTAATTTGATTTTCAATATTTATCATACTCTGGCACTTTAAGAATTCTTATTCCGCTATTCACCACCTAAAACCTGCCGAATTGCTGTATAAGTCAATGGGAGAGGTCCAGGGATCAATTTGGTGATTTTTGAAGCCTTCTTGACATTCAAGTTTTTTTCGGAGGAAAAACTCAAATCGAGTCTTTTAAAATTTGAATCGAATTAAATTCAAGTTTTCGGATCGGTAAAATTCGACCGAGCTTTAACAATTCGATTTTATTAATAAATTTCCCCCAGTCGAATTTCGAATTCAATCGAATTTAAGGGAGTTTAATAAACATAAATTCGAAGTTCGACCCTTGATAAATGTGCCTCCCCATGTGTAGCCTTACAGAGCATTTGTTTTTTTAGATGGGGTCAGTGACCCCCGTTTGAGTGCTGGAAAGTCAAAGACAGACTCCGCAAAATTCCGTGAAAATTCCGCCGGCGCCCAAAAAAAAAGCACGTCTTTGACGCCGTTTCACGAGTTTCACACGAAATTCACTAATTTTTCGGCAAAGCGAAACGCCCCAAATTCGCCCATCACTATTCATAATGCCATACATGAGACTGTGACTAGTGATGGGCAAATTTGAGCCTTTTGCTGAAAAATTCGCAAATTTCCCACGAAATTTGCGAAACGGCAAAAAATTCACGAAACGGCACCAGCGTCACATTTTTGATGTTGGTGAATTTTCGCAGCAGTTTTGCGAATTTATTTGCCAGCGGCAAATCACAGGAATTCGCTGCAAATTCGCCCATCACTAACAGTGACTCCTTTATTTCATAACACAGTGGCCCCAGCATTTTATGACAGTAACCCCAATATTTCATGACACAGTGGCCCCAGCATTATATGACAGTAACCCCAGTATTTTGGGATACAGTAGACCCCAGTAACAGTAACCCCAGTGTTTCGGGATACAGTGGCCCCAGCATTTTATGACACTGTGAGCCTAGTTTTTAATAACAGATTGGCCTCAGCAATATCTGCCAAAGTGATTTGCCCCTGTCATATTCTGTATATGTCGCCAGCAAAAAATATAACAGTGGCCCCCAGCAGTATTTATCACTGGGACCCAAAAAATATATGACACAGAGACCCCTGCAATATATGACACAGTGAGACCAGCTATATATGTGACTCCTGCAATATATACATTAGTGACCCCAGTGGTTCATTTATATCATGGACAGTGTCCAGTAATGGCAACGTATAGGGAAGCCTATAATAATTAAGCAACACAGTTATTAAATGCAGTTGTCAGGTCCTCATGCTTTGGAGTCACATGTAAGAGGGGTTTTAATTTGACGTCATTGGCAGGAGATACTGGAATATATAACAGGAGCGCCCTCTACTGGTCAGTCAGGCCAGACAGTGAAGTTATGATACAGGAGGCATCTACTGACGCTTCTCTCCTCAACTCTAACTCTCAGTGACAGAGAGGCCCCAATGTTGGTGGATAAATATGACCAACTTCTGCTTGGCAACAAACGCCCGAATGGAATCTTCCTCTGGGGGGGGGCAGCATTACTTGATATTCAGTCCAGTGAAGTCTGTCTGGCCTTGGGGCCGAGCTGCTACGGCAGTCACTCAGCAAAGTTATTGTTTTTAATTCAGAGCCACGTTCTTTTAAATTATCTGCCTCAAGGACTCCTAGAATAGTAAATATATATATAGCGCTCGCTCTTCTTGCTACCAGTGAGCCTGTATTGGGTTTGTTAACTCTTTAACCTCAATGTGACAAATGAACGAACTATTATTCAGAGCTGTAAAATAAAAGCTGTGCTTGTGAGTATGAACATAGTAACACACAGAGGCACCGTCATAGAATGCATGGCTGTGGCTACCTGAACTGACAGCTATGGACCTGTGCAAGTTCTATTACTGGGGTTTCACTACAGGTCTATGAAAGATCTCATGCTTGGTCTCCCTACAGGATGGGCTAGTCCCATGAAAATTCTAATTCTCTGATTGGCTACAGGTTGGTAGCCAATATTCGAATGCGTTGATTGCCTACAGCCTGGTCAAGCTCTAGGAAAATTTGAATGCTCCGATTGGCTACAAATTGGTCAAGCACTAGGAAAATTCGAATTATTCTAATTCTAATTATCCCACTGTTACTATAGGCACCATCTCTCCCTACTATACCTGCTATCCCACAGTCACGCTCCCTTCCCAGAGACTATTATCCACTGTTACTATAGACACCATCTCTCCCTACTATACCTGCTATCCCACAGTCACACTCCCTTCCCAGAGACTATTATCCACTGTTACTATAGACACCATCTCTCCCTACTATACCTGCTATCCCACAGTCACACTCCCTTCCCAGAGACTATTATCCACTGTTACTATAGACACCATCTCTCCCTACTATACCTGCTATCCACAGTCACCACTCCCTTCCCAGAGACTATTATCCACTGTTACTATAGACACCATCTCTCCCTACTATACCTGCTATCCCACAGTCACACTCCCTTCCCAGAGACTATTATCCACTGTTACTATAGACACCATCTTCTCCCTACTATACCTGCTATCCACCAGTCACACTCCCTTCCCAGAGACTATTATCCACTGTTACTATAGGTACCATCTCTCCCTACTATACCTGCTATCCCACAGTCACACTCCCTTCCCAGAGACTATTATCCACTGTTACTATAGACACCATCTCTCCCTACTATACCTGCTATCCCACAGTCACACTCCCTTCCCAGAGACTATTATCCACTGTTACTATAAGACACCATCTCTCCCTACTATACCTGCTATCCCACAGTCACACTCCCTTCCCAGAGACTATTATCCACTGTTACTATAGACACCATCTCTCCCTACTATACCTGCTATCCCACAGTCACACTCCCTTCCCAGAGACTATTATCCACTGTTACTATAGACACCATCTCTCCTACTATACCTGCTATCCCACAGTCACACTCCCTTCCCAGAGACTATTATCCACTGTTACTATAGACACCATCTCTCCCTACCTATACCTGCTATCCCACAGTCACACTCCCTTCCCAGAGACTATTATCCACTGTTACTATAGACACCATCTCTCCCTACTATACCTGCTATCCCACAGTCACACTCCCCTTCCCAGAGACTATTATCCACTGTTACTATAGGTACCATCTCTCCCCTACTATACCTGCTATCCCACAGTCACACTCCCTTCCCAGAGACTATTATCCACTGTTACTATAGGTACCATCTCTCCCTACTATACCTGCTATCCCACAGTCACACTCCCTTCCCAGAGACTATTATCCACTGTTACTATAGACACCATCTCTCCCTACTATACCTGCTATCCCACAGTCACACTCCCTTCCCAGAGACTATTATCCACTGTACTATAGACACCATCTCTCCCTACTATACCTGCTATCCCCACAGTCACACTCCCTTCCCAGAGACTATTATCCACTGTTACTATAGACACCATCTCTCCCTACCTATACCTGCTATCCCACAGTCACACTCCCTTCCCAGAGACTATTATCCACTGTTACTATAGGCACCATCTCTGCCTACTATACCTGCTATCCCACAGTCACACTCCCTTCCCAGAGACTATTATCCACTGTTACTATAGGCACCATCTCTCCCTACTATACCTGCTATCCCACAGTCACACTCCCTTCCCAGAGACTATTATCCCACTGTTACTATAGGCACCATCTCTCCTTACTATACTTGCTATCCCACAGTCACACTCCCTTCCCAGAGACTATTATCCACTGTTACTATAGACACCATCTCTCCCTACTATACCTGCTATCCCACAGTCACACTCCCTTCCCAGAGACTATTATCCACTGTTACTATAAGCACCATCTCTCCCTACTATACCTGCTATCCCACAGTCACACTCCCTTCCCAGAGACTATTATCCCACTGTTACTATAGGCACCATCTCTCCTTACTATACCTGCTATCCCACAGTCACACTCCCTTCCCAGAGACTATTATCCACTGTTACTATAGACACCATCTCTCCCTACTATACCTGCTATCCCACAGTCACACTCCCTTCCCAGAGACTATTATCCACTGTTACTATAGACACCATCTCTTCCTACTATACCTGCTATCCCACAGTCACACTCCCTTCCCAGAGACTATTATCCACTGTTACTATAGACACCATCTCTCCCTACTATACCTGCTATCCCACAGTCACACTCCCTTCCCAGAGACTATTATCCACTGTTACTATAGGTACCATCTCTCCCTACTATACCTGCTATCCCACAGTCACACTCCCTTCCCAGAGACTATTATCCACTGTTACTATAGACACCATCTCTCCCTACTATACCTGCTATCCCACAGTCACACTCCCTTCCCAGAGACTATTATCCACTGTTACTATAGGCACCATCTCTCCCTACTATACCTGCTATCCCACAGTTACACTCCCTTCCCAGAGACTATTATCCACTGTTACTATAGGCACCATCTCTCCCTACTATACCTGCTATCCCACAGTCCACACTCCCTTCCCAGAGACTATTATCCCACTGTTACTATAGGCACCATCTCTCCTTACTATACCTGCTATCCCACAGTCACACTCCCTTCCCAGAGACTATTATCCACTGTTACTATAGACACCATCTCTCCCTACTATACCTGCTATCCCACAGTCACACTCCCTTCCCAGAGACTATTATCCACTGTTACTATAGACACCATCTCTCCCTACTATACCTGCTATCCCACAGTCACACTCCCTTCCCAGAGACTATTATCCACTGTTACTATAGACACCATCTCTCCCTACTATACCTGCTATCCCACAGTCACACTCCCTTCCCAGAGACTATTATCCACTGTTTACTATAGGCACCATCTCTGCCTACTATACCTGCTATCCCACAGTCACACTCCCTTCCCAGAGACTATTATCCACTGTTACTATAGGCACCATCTCTCCCTACATATACCTGCTATCCCACAGTCACACTCCCTTCCCAGAGACTATTATCCCACTGTTACTATAGGCACCATCTCTCCTTACTATACCTGCTATCCCACAGTCACATTCCCTTCCCAGAGACTATTATCCACTGTTACTATAGACACCATCTCTCCCTACTATACCTGCTATCCCACAGTCACACTCCCTTCCCAGAGACTATTATCCACTGTTACTATAGGCACCATCTCTCCCTACTATACCTGCTATCCCACAGTCACACTCCCTTCCCAGAGACTATTATCCCACTGTTACTATAGGCACCATCTCTCCCTACTATACCTGCTATCCCACAGTCACACTCCCTTCCCAGAGACTATTATCCACTGTTACTATAGACACCATCTCTTCCTACTATACCTGCTATCCCACAGTCACACTCCCTTCCCAGAGACTATTATCCACTGTTACTATAGACACCATCTCTCCCTACTATACCTGCTATCCCACAGTCACACTCCCTTCCCAGAGACTATTATCCACTGTTACTATAGGTACCATCTCTCCCTACTATACCTGCTATCCCACAGTCACACTCCCTTCCCAGAGACTATTATCCACTGTTACTATAGACACCATCTTTCCCTACTATACCTGCTATCCCACAGTCACACTCCCTTCCCAGAGACTATTATCCACTGTTACTATAGGCACCATCTCTCCCTACTATACCTGCTATCCCACAGTCACACTCCCTTCCCAGAGACTATTATCCACTGTTACTATAGGCACCATCTCTCCCTACTATACCTGCTATCCCACAGTCACACTCCCTTCCCAGAGACTATTATCCCACTGTTACTATAGACACCATCTCTCCCTACTATACCTGCTATCCCACAGTCACACTCCCTTCCCAGAGACTATTATCCACTGTTACTATAGACACCATCTCTCCCTACTATACCTGCTATCCCACAGTCACACTCCCTTCCCAGAGACTATTATCCACTGTTACTATAGGCACCATCTCTGCCTACTATACCTGCTATCCCACAGTCACACTCCCTTCCCAGAGACTATTATCCACTGTTACTATAGGCACCATCTCTGCCTACTATACCTGCTATCCCACAGTCACACTCCCTTCCCAGAGACTATTATCCACTGTTACTATAGGCACCATCTCTCCCTACTATACCTGCTATCCCACAGTCACACTCCCTTCCCAGAGACTATTATCCCACTGTTACTATAGGCAGGGCCGCCATCAGAAATCACGGGGCCCCACACAACAAAATTTCGGGGCCCCCCCTCACGACACCTCCCCTAACACGCCCCTAACCACGCCCTCATCTTAACCACGCCCCCCCCACCACAAAGGTCACATGGACACATTCACAAACCGCAAATAAAATCATTTTGGCAAAAGGGTTATTAAGCCTGCCACCACATCAAGGTAGACTCTTTAAGCAGGTACCTGCTCTAACCTAAATTGCACTTTGTTTTACAATTATTATATGTTTAAATTGTACCAATAAGAGCCATTTTGTTTAACCCCTTGGTCAAAAAACAACCAGTCCTAATAAGGACAATGGAAGATTGAAATGTGCCCATCTATCTAGCATGTCTAATGTATACACACATTTATTGTATAATGCATTTTATGTATACATTAAAAAAAACTGAAACCTAACCACTGGACAATTATACAGTGCAATGGCACTGTGATTGAAAACATATAGGCCATCAATAATAACTTTGATTAGTATAAATAAACAGATATACACCATATTTTTATAATAAACAAAATTACTTTTATTAATATGAATAAATAAAGAACATAAGATATAAAACTATTTTTACAATAAAAATAAGAACTTTTATTAGTATGAACTGTTCAGAAGTATAAATAGAAACCTAGTTGTACATGATTCATGATCTAACCACTGGATGATTATAAAGTGCATTGGCAGTTTGTGATTGTTTGTAAACATATAGGCCTTATATAACTTATTTTTATAGCAAACAAAATAACTACTTTTATTTGTATGAATAAATAAGATATAAAACTATTTTTACAATAAAAAATAAGAATTTTTATTAGTATGAATAAATAACATTTAACTTTTTAGAAGTATAAATAGAAACCTAGTGGTACGCGATATAAAACTATTTTTACAATAAAAAATTAAGAACTTTTATTAGTATGAATAAATAACATTTAGAAGTATAAATAGAAATCTAGTGGTACATGATTGATGAAGTAACCAGGATACTCAAAAAGATATGACTGAAAGTGTCAAGTGCTTTGTAAAACCATGTTCTCCTGAAGCTTATTGCAAATAGTGATATACACAGGGCTCAAAGTCTCCTCACTTTACTGCTTGCAAAATCTTTGATAAGTTCTTTGAAATCCAGGTGATTTGCAAGTTCGTGTTCAATAGAAAGCATTGCCAGGCTATTCAGTCTCTGTTCACTCATTGTTGACCGTAGATAGTTTTTAATCAAGGACAGTTTGCTGAACGCTCTCTCTCCTTCAGCCACTGACAGAGGAAGTGTGATGAAGATACGAAGGGCAACACACACCTGTCCAAATATGCCTTCAAGCTGCAGGTCATAGATACAATTTAATAATTCCAGTTGACCAAGAGACCCTTCAAATGTTTCATTGTAGACCTTACGAAGATGTTGTAACTCATCCAGTAACGAGTCTGTAAGATCTTGAGGGTATTTGGCAACCAGCAACTTGGTGGATGCTTCTAGATCTTCATTTGTTAGCTTCCTCAACTTCAATATTGGAGCAAATAAATTGCATATTTCTTCCATTGATTTAAATCTCTGATCTAGGTCAGAAATGATAGTGTCCAGGGTCACGAGAAAAACATTGACTTTAAAAACAGCTTCAGGATCTTCCAGTTGACCAGGAGTTTGTGACTTCTTTCGGCGAATCTGTTGTGTGTTCATAAGTTCAGCCGGAATCTCCATGCCATCAGCAACCAATCTAGCCTCTGAGAGTAGAGCAGGCCACTTTTCTCTAAGAGATTTTCATTTCTTCTGCCAATGCTCTTATATTTGCGGCTCCAATCTCCATGGAAACTGACCGTGCCTGCAGAATTTTGTTCCTCTCATCAAAACACTGTAGAACTTTTAGCCAAAAAGTTGCAAGTAGAATTGCACGGAAAGAAGAAAAATAATTATACAGCCCCACAGCTTCTGACTGTGCATCACTTGTAAGCCTTCTAGAGGAAATTATCTTCTCAAGTGCTTGGAGAATGCTTGGCAGCTTCTTAGCGACAGGCCGAATTGCTTCAACTCTTGAACTCCATCTAGTGTCACTTAGACCATGCAGTGAACCAGCAATTTCCTCAGTTAGGGTATGCCACCTCTCAGGACTGTTGCTAAACAGGACGTACAATCTATTCACACTTCCAAAAAATGTCTTCACTTCAGGACAGCTGGATGCTGCATGCACGCCAACAAGGTTTAAAGAGTGTGCAGCACAGGGGCAAAAAATGGCTTGTGGATACTTCTCCAGGATTCTGGATTTTACTCCTTTAATTCTTCCAGCCATGTTGGCTCCGTTATCATACCCTTGCCCTCTGCAATCTTTGAGGTCGATGTTGTGCTCACGCAATCTTGATGTTAGCATCTCAGCAATTTCCTCACCAGTCTTCTGAAAAAAATCAAAAAATTCAAGAAATCTCTCTTGAATGCACCACTTACCTGTCTGTGAACATCTGTGCACATAACGTAAAACGATGACATTCTGCTCAGTATGGGAAATATCTGGGGAAGCATCGCATATCACTGTAAAATAGATAGCCTCTTGCCTTTCGGAAAGTATTGCATTGAGAACATGCCGTCCACACAGATTGATGAATTCATTCTGGGTTCCCCATGATAAATAATGAGCTGGAAGTTTTTTCCCTTTTTCTTGGCTTCTCTTCACTTTGTCTAGGTGCTCCTTTAGGACAGCATCATAATGGGCAATGAGCTCTAGGATACCGAGAAAATTCCCATTCTGAATGTCTCCAACTCTCGCTGCAGGAAACTGGCTCCTCTTGGACATTATTTAAAGATGTGCTGACAATTGGCCCAATGACTTTGCCAGCATCCATACGATCTTCTCTTGCATCTTGACTGCCACTGTTAGATTTTTTAAAGTATTGGAGCAATGGTTTCTTGTTTTTGATTTTTTCATCTTCATGCTCTCGCCCTCGCTTCTCCTTTCGTTTCTGAGATCCAGACTTATGCTGATACATTCTTGTAGCTGTGATGAAGGCCCTTTAAAATCTTACCTTTTTTTATGCAAGGTGAATAAGATGGAGCCCACTTGTTACAAAGTGTAAACAAAATACCTCTTGACAAAAAAAGTTAAGAACAGATTATGGACACAAGGGCAATTACAAAAACAGCAGATAAAGTGCAAAATGTAAAAAGTGCAAACTGAAAAATAGTGCAAACCGATGCAAACGTATCACACTACGGACCAAAATCCTAGCAAAATTACCAAAACCCAAGGCAAAAATTAAGTAATACAAATAAACACAAGTGCAAAAGTATCAATGTATCACACTAGGGACCAAAATCCTAGCAAAAGTACCAAAGCCCACGACAAAATAAATAAAGTGCAAGTTTTCAAAAAATAAAGCTCTACAGTAAACCCACAGCAGAAAAAGTTAAAATAATAAAAAAAACAGCTAAGCACAAGGCACCACAAAGCAGCTAGGCCTGTAAATGCAAAACCTATATATATTTATATACAAAAAAAAAAAACTGTAAAGATGATGGCAAGCAAAGTAAAAGTCCTATGAAATGTCAGAAAAACCCAAAGTGCAAATAAATCTACATTATAGGACAAAAAGAAGGTATTGGAACCAGTATAAAAATAATGCTAATAAATCTCAAGCACACAACTAACAAAACACGTAAAGTGCAGAACTATACAAAAAGGAAACACCACCAAAACAACTAAAGAGAACAGCTGATACAATGACCACAACGACACAGAGATAATAAACTTTTATTAATAAAGTCAAGTGACAACAGATGTAAAACAACAACAGCAAGTGCAATACTTACCTGTTGTCTTCACCTCCGTTCAGCAGGAGGGCTTCAAGGCTGAGAATGACGTCATGCAAACAGCTGAGCCACTCCTGCTAAATACCAACAGTTCCTGTTCTTTTGCAGCTGTGATACAGTTTAGCTGTTTAAAAAAGGAAGGGAGAAAAAAGAATTCACATTATGTCTCAGAACTAAAAAAAATTGGTGGCCAAGAGTTTCATAACAGGATTAAAAAAAACAATTGGTGACTGGGAGACTTCTGACAGGACTAAAAAAGAAAAAAACAATAAGTGTTCAGGAGTTTCACAACAGTGATTAAAAAAACAATTGGTGACTGGAAGACTTCTTCCAGTATCAAAAAAGAAAAAACAATAAGTGTCGAGGAGTTTCATAACAAAAAACAATAAGTGTCGAGGAGTTTCACAACAGTGATTAAAAAACAATTGGTGACTGGAAGACCTTTTACAAGACCAAGAAAAATAACTAGTGACCAGGGCTCCTACTAAAGTTACATAAAAACACAATTCAGGGGAATACCAGAGCTAGATTGGCAGCCATGTGTCACAAAAAAAAAAAAACACTACTGCAAGTCAGGGGCCCTGCATGGGGATCAGGGGGCCCATTGGGGGATATGGGGCCCGGCATGGGGATTCAGGGGCCCTCATTGAGGGTTCAGGGGCCTGCATTGGTGGGATATGGGGCCCGGCATGGGGATTCAGGGGCCCTCACTGGTGTCTCAGGGGCCCTGCATTGGTGGCTCAGGGGCAGTATGGGGTTCAGGGGTCCGCATTGGCAGCCAGGGTCACAAAAAAAAAAAAACACTGCTGACCAGGCCCTCTGCAAATCAGGGGGCCCATTGGGGGATTCAGGGGCCCTCATTGGTGTCTCAGGGGCCCTGCATTGGTGGCTCAGGGGCAGTATGGGGTTCAGGGGCCTGCATTGGCAGCCAGGGTCACAAAAAAAAAAACACTGCTGACCAGGCCCTCTGCAAATCAGGGGCCCTGCATGGGGATCAGGGGGCCCATTGGGGGATATGGGGCCCGGCATGGGGATTCAGGGGCCCTCATTGAGGGTTCAGGGGCCCTGCATTGGTGTCACAGGGGCAGTATGTGGTTCAGGGGCCCTGCATTGGTGGCTCAGGGCAGGGCCCTGCATTGGTGGCTCAGGGCAGGGCCCTGCATTGGTGGCTCAGGGCAGGGCCCTGCATTGGTGGCTCAGGGCAGGGCCCTGCATTGGTGGCTCAGGGCAGGGCCCTGTATTGGTGGCTCAGGGCAGGGCCCTGCATTGGTGGCTCAGTAAGGGGTTGGTGGCTCAGGGGCAGTATGGGGTTGGTGGCTCAGGGGCAGTATGGGGTTGGTGGCTCAGGGGCAGTATGGGGCCCTGCATTGGTGGCTCAGGGGCAGTATGGGGCTCAGGGGCAGTATGGGGTTGGTGGCTCAGGGGCAGTATGGGGCTCAGGGGCAGTATGGGGCCCTGCATTGGTGGCTCAGGGGCCCGCATTGGTGGCTCAGGGGCCCGCATTGGTGGCTCAGGGGCCCTGCATTGGTGGCTCAGCGGCAGTATGGGGCTCAGGGGCCCGCATTGGTGGCTCAGGGGTTACATTGGTGGTTCAGGGGACTTACCTGCTTGTGCTGGCGTCTTCTTCTTCCTCCAGGAGGGTCTTCTTCGCCGTCCGTTCGCCGTCCGTTCGCCGTCTCCAGGAAGCACGTCCTCCTCCAGCGACGTCCTCGATCTTCTGACTGCAGGCGGCAGTCGGCGGCGGCTTAAATAGAGTTGCGCCCGTGCGTACTGACGTCACGCGTACGCACGGGACGCAGCTCAGTGGAGAAAAATGCAGGGCAGAGTTAGGTCGCGGCCGGGCCCCCTGGAAGCGGGGAAATCCACCGGGCCCGGGAGGACTGTCCCCCCAGTGACCCCCTGATGGCGGCCCTGACTATAGGCACCATCTCTCCTTACTATACCTGCTATCCCACAGTCACACTCCCTTCCCAGAGACTATTATCCACTGTTACTATAGACACCATCTCTCCCTACTATACCTGCTATCCCACAGTCACACTCCCTTCCCAGAGACTATTATCCACTGTTACTATAGACACCATCTCTCCCTACTATACCTGCTATCCCACAGTCACACTCCCTTCCCAGAGACTATTATCCACTGTTACTATAGGCACCATCTCTCCCTACTATACCTGCTATCCCACAGTCACACTCCCTTCCCAGAGACTATTATCCACTGTTACTATAGGCACCATCTCTCCCTACTATACCTGCTATCCCACAGTCACACTCCCTTCCCAGAGACTATTATCCACTGTTACTATAGGCACCATCTCTCCCTACTATACCTGCTATCCCACAGTCACACTCCCTTCCCAGAGACTATTATCCACTGTTACTATAGACACCATCTCTCCCTACTATACCTGCTATCCCACAGTCACACTCCCTTCCCAGAGACTATTATCCCACTGTTACTATAGACACCATCTCTCCCTACTATACCTGCTATCCCACAGTCACACTCCCTTCCCAGAGACTATTATCCACTGTTACTATAGACACCATCTCTCCCTACTATACCTGCTATCCCACAGTCACACTCCCTTCCCAGAGAATATTATCCCACTGTTATTATAGGCACCATCTCTCCCTACTATACCTGCTATCCCACAGTCACACTCCCTTCCCAGAGACTATTATCCCACTGTTATTATAGGCACCATCTCTCCCTACTATACCTGCTATCCCACAGTCACACTCCCTTCCCAGAGACTATTATCCCACTGTTATTATAGGCAGGGGTGCTTCGCCAATGAGGCAAGTTGAGGCTGTCGCCTCAGGCAGCAACGCCCCACTAGGTACCAGGGGCAGCAAAAATGCTGTTCCTGGTACTTTAAGAGCGAATTTCCAAGGGAAGGGGGGCAGCAGCACCTGCTGCTGCCTCAGGCGGCGGAGGGGCCAAGATTGCCCCTGATTATAGGCACCATCTCTCCCTACTATACCTGCTATCCCACAGTCACACTCCCTTCCCAGAGACTATTATCCACTGTTACTATAGGCACCATCTCTCCCTACTATACCTGCTATCCCACAGTCACACTCCCTTCCCAGAGACTATTATCCACTGTTACTATAGACACCATCTCTCCCTACTATACCTGCTATCCCACAGTCACACTCCCTTCCCAGAGACTATTATCCAATGTTACTATAGACACCATCTCTCCCTACTATACCTGCTATCCCACAGTCACACTCCCTTCCCAGAGACTATTATCCACTGTTACTATAGGTACCATCTCTCCCTACTATACCTGCTATCCCACAGTCACACTCCCTTCCCAGAGACTATTATCCACTGTTACTATAGACACCTTCTCTCCCTACTAAATCAGTAAACAAAGTAGGCCGACACGCAATATAATTGAGCTTCCGTGCATTTGTTTTGCCGATACAGTTTGATCAGCTGACTTGCTGCATGATTTTGTTGTCTATATTCCACATAATGAATAGCTATTATTTTATGCAGACTTGAGTCTAAATCAGCACTTATGCGATTTATGTTCTCTTCCTTCATTGCTTCCTAAAATTTCAGTAATGTGAATCATAAACTGTCAAAGATGAATTTCCAGATGACTGTTATAGTTTAGCTCTCCCTAATGTAATGTTATTTTACTTGCCCAATTAATGTATCTGATTCTGTGATTACCATTTAATTGTCTTTGCAAGTTGCTGGATTTGTCTTGAGGATTCTGCCAGTCCTTACTTAATATACAATATATTGTCTTCCTATTGTTCTTATCTGTAAATTAATTGCTTTCGTGAGCCTTCTTCTGCGCTACTTGCCTGGAGGTTACTCTGAATATAGACAGAAGGAAAAGACTTAAGTTCTAAGAGTTGTGATAGAAGTGAGGTTCTCTGGTGGCTCTAGAAGATGAAGTCAAACGCTGCTGTAACATCATGAAATGTTGGACCACCAACTGATACCAGAACACGTCTGCATTAAGGGATGATAAAGGAATGGAAAGTTGACTCTGCAAATTATATTTCTCTTGTGCCTTCCAATGGCATTTATGTGTTTGCATCTCGTTTATCTTGCTTGCAACAGGGCCAGCCTTTGAGGTGCTCCAGATGAAAAAAGGAGGACTGAACTGTTCCAGACTGACAATCTTTTTTATACATAGTATATTTTATATATAATCTTGCTAATAAGTAAACCTTAAAGTCCATTGGATGTGGTACAATATCAGACTGTGATTATATCACACTTTATAATGATTTTTTTTCTAATTATCACCACCCGAATGCTGGCCTTCACTTTTATAACTGCACTGCTCTGTAATTCCTATAGAGGGCGCCTCCTGTACTAACTACTCTATCTTTTCTTCTTCTTCTCTCTTCCAGGCAAGACAGGGCTGCTTGCTGATCTCTTGCCCAGTTTTGAAGTGGAAATTATGCCAGGTACCCAGTGTCTCCCTCTCTCTGTATCTGCAGATCTGTTTCTCATCCATCTGTCTCTCCATCTGTCTCAGCCACCCTCAGCCAGGTCAGGTTTTACTTGTAGGTCCGTCTGTTATTATTGCAGTACATGTTGGATGGAAGGTGTAGACTGTTCTTCGCCCAACGCGTATTTGCTTTTATGGGATGGAAGTGCACTTAATAGTCAAACCCACGTCTGGTCATTATTCATGCCAAGTCAGCAGAGCGAATTAACATCATGAGACACACCTTGGAGGTCAGACACACAGACAGATCTAGAAATGCTCACAGTACTAATCTATGTACAGCTTTATTTTGTGGAGTTGAAAAGTTTCCTGCAACATGTAATGGAACTATAAACCTGTTTCTGTGTGTGTATATGTGTATATATATATATATATATATATATATATTGTTTTGTATTATTCTGTATCAGATGAACTTCCATTTGATCACATCATCAAACAAGTGGATCTTTGTCCTAGGTGGTAGTAGTTTGGCTTCAGTACCAGCAGGCTTTTCTTGAAAGCATTTATCAACCAGTCCAATCAATATCTCTCCAAATTATAGTACTCCATAAGATACCAAATTGGACAGCAATTGTCCAGCAATATCAGCCGTTGTCCTATCAAAGACCTGAGGAAACATCTCAAGGTGGCCATATGTCACCGATAAAATAATACAATAACAATTATTTGTACTGTATGTGTATGCTGGCTCACTGATATCTTTGTAATATAATTATGGGTCAGTGCAGGTTTAAACATTTTTTCTGCCAGTGCACCATCTGTCAGTTCATTGGCAGAAGAAGAATTGAAGAGGAGCTTCACTTCCAACTATTCTGATTGTTCATGTACTATGAAGGAACAATGAGAATGCAGCTGTACCTTGTGTAGCCCCGTTCATACCCTCCACCCAAATGGCAAGTGGGCCAATCACTCAGAGAGTGTAGAACACTGGCCCATGTATGTAGTAAATGACCCAGCCCAGAAATGGCCAACACTGTTGCCTAGAAGAAAAGGAATTGACTTTATGTTTACTGGGGCAATTGTCTTCAACCCATGGCCATGTTTCCTATATTTATGGATTGATATCCTGAACCCTTGGCATGTGGTAGTTACAATGTTTAATAAAATGAACTGTAGCTCAATAAAAGTGCATCAGGATTCCATTACATGGTGACTAAACCTGGCACTGTCCAACATCTTCCATGCAGTTGGCAGATTATGTGTTATGTTGTGCATTTGAGGAACAGATTATATTAAAATGATTAGGAAGCCTGTGGAGCTCTTGAGAACGTTGGGTGGCATGGAGATCGCTTGGAGGGCCACATCTGGTCTGTAGTCCTCTAGTTAGACTTCATTCCCACCTTGTTTAGCTCAATGGAGCCATGAACCAGTCCTCTTTGGCTGCATGAAGAAGACTATTGCTTGGCAGCCACCCCTGGCTCTCAGCAGATACCAAGTTCTGATGGCAGATGACTCTGAATGAAAAATATGACAACTTGATGAAAAATATTAATTTCATGAGATGATTTCATTCAGCATAAACTTTTCACAATATCAGATTTGCTCATTGACTGCGACCGCGGAAACAATATCAGAACGTTCTCCTTTGATTCATCTCAGACAATGTGGCCCATCAATAATGCAGAGAGTGGCTTCTCACTTTTCATTACAATGGGCCACTTCATCATTAATGCGCGGCTATAAAATATTCATCCGGCGGCAGCAGCAGTGTTACGGGGCTATTGTCATACACCGGGAGCCAGATGGTTGATTTCCACCTGAGGGTAATTGAAATGAATAGGAATATTTATTAATCCCCTTCCTACAAACCCAGCCTGCATTGTTATCCGTAGGAATTTATATGACTCCAGATCCCACAATCCCTTGCATGTTCTGTGATCAGACCAGTAGGAAGAATAACTGTGCAAGGAATTGTGGGAACTGGAGTCCTGGCTGGAGGAGGCGGTCTACTGTCACGTTGTTTTGATGGTACATGTAGTCAGGACCAGCGGTGCAGACAATAACAAAAGAAAACACATATTGCTGTGTTTAGTAAAAAGTGGGTGAACTAGCGTTTTGAACATTTACAAAAATTTTTTTTTACAATAATTAAAAAAAAAACTCTCCAAAGGTCCCTATATCTCATCACCTTCGAAAAAATCCGCAAGCAAGATAGACCCCCTGGGTAGACCTATTGTTATAGGGATTGGTTCTGTAGGAACTTTGTGAATTAATAGATGACTTTTCTACAGCCTCTACTTCTGAGGTTACCAAAGATAGCGGTCATGTGTTATATGTTTTTGAATGATTTAATTGGCAACCTGGTTTTAAGTGATGTTACCTCACTCTACTCCTGCATACCTCACAATCTTGGCTTCACATCAATTAAATATCATGTTTATTGTTATATGACAAAACAATATTTATTTTGGAGTCCATTTTGTTTTTGCTCACACACAATTATTTTCTTTTTGACCAAAAATATTATCTCCAATGTTGCGGCAATGAAATGGGTGCAAAATTTGCTCCCTTCTTTCCTAATCACTGATCTTTTGGATTGGCTGTCTGTAACATGGTTCTAATTGGTCCTTTTTCCTTTAAATATGTCTATATGTTCAGATGTCTGTCAGCCTATGACTAAGTGCCCGCAAGGCATGAAACGTGTATGGCTCTGCTGAGATTTTGTTTGCTTATATAAATACTCTTTTTGACTGCATCAATCTCCGGAGTGTGGTCTGGTTTGTGCCAGCCTATCACTACACATTATATATTGTTTGCC
Source organism: Xenopus laevis (assembly GCF_017654675.1). NCBI lineage: Eukaryota > Metazoa > Chordata > Amphibia > Anura > Pipidae > Xenopus > Xenopus laevis. The sequence continues at coordinate 6,910,139 of NC_054373.1, forward strand.
TCCCTGAGCTGAAGGTCTGTGGCTTGAGCACCTGGACCCCCATCATTTTTGGTAAGTTAACTCTTATCTCATGCCAAGCTTGCCACTGAATGTCTCCTTAGAATCAATTCACTATGGTCTCCAATTAGTTAGGCAGCCCCTGGGTAATATATTGCCGCCTGAGGATGGTGCAAGAGATTCCTGAGAAAATGATGGTGCTCTAATGAAAAGTACCCCAGGCCGGTGCAGTTAGAGATGTGCCAGACAAGTTTCCAGATTAGCAAATAAGAGTCCCCAGTGGGTTCCTAACTCAAACTTCACCCACTTTCCAATAACCTTTTCCCCTTTTAAGGCCCAAGACTCCAAACTGTTCCATCAATATATAGACAGTTGACAGTGATGTGTGATCACTTACATAAAATGATTCTGAGAAGCTTATGAAGTTCTGTTAGGGACCCATATAGGGTGTGTGGTTCAGCTTTAGTCTATATTTTAAAAAAGGAGACTATAAGACATGGCAGAAGCAGGAGAAGAGCAAACCAAATTAACAAAGGGGATGTATGACCACCCAAGGTGTTTTTTGCAATGTTTGGGACCCTCACATCTCTTAACTCCATTACTAGTGATGTGCATGTTGACTTTTCCTTGACCAACACCCGACCCTAACCTGACTGCTTCCAACCCAACCTGGCAAGTCACCTCTGTTTATAGACCCACCACCAGCAGCTTGCCCATGTCTGATGTCACAAATGGGATGGGACTGGGAAGAGTAGGCGATCACGACCCAAGGGTTTCAACCGACCACATCACTACTCCAGACTTCATCTGAAACATAATAAACACATATTGTAAGGTAAGTAGGGTTAAAGCCCCATGCTCTATCCCAAAACGCCACCGAGGAGCCACCCAAACGCTTCCCCTCAGGATGTACAGGGGAAAATAGAGTTTATTATTTTCTGAAAAATAGCCGTTCCATTAAAAACTAAAATTCTAGAAGAAATATTGGTTTCAGGCCCTCTAACCTCAATGCAGCCAATTAGATTTCCAAACTGACTGTGGATTGGTGACATTGCCCCTGCTTCTCCGTTCCTCCCAGTAGGGGGCAACACTGTGACAAACAGAAATGCCCCAGGCACAAAGCAAAACTGAAGAAGCTGCAGAGAACTTACCGACCAGGACACAACATCCGGCTTTTATGTCGCTATTAAACCGCGTGATTCATCAGCGTTGCCGGCACTCCAGCTAATTGCCTATTAAAAATACAATTTCTTTGTGCATCTGTCAACTAATGGAAATTACCCTCAATACCATAACTCATTAGTCTGTAGTACTGAAAAAATAGCTTTGTGGCGCTGGGGATGAAAATGGTTTTGTCCTTTTCACTAGTTCCAGCCAAGCACCTTGAATTAAAATTCACTGCTTTAATAAATGTTTGTTTTACATCACCAGAGCAGCTACACTGTTTAAATTAGTCCCCAGAGAACAGGCAGAATAAAGTATGGATTCCTTCTTAACAGGTTCAGAGCTTCTCGTGTAGATATAATATTTCTCTGCTACAACTTTACATATACATTTGAATAAGAGCTGCCATGTTGCTTGGCTGAGGCAGTTCTTCCCCTTTCGTGCCCTTCCTTTTCTGGGAACAATAAATCTCCTCTGTGTTGCCAGAAAATGAAGATGTTTAGGCGTTGTCTCTCATCTTCCTAAGCCACACGGGAGCCACCTGACCTACCTGATAAAACTGATAAAACTCCCGCCAAGGCAGGGGCTGGTATAAATTTACCAGATATGTAGTTGTTGGTTAATTTGTAATATCCTTAAATTTAGATATTGGCCAGCCCATCCAAGCCCTAGACACTCCCCAGTATTTCCATTTCTCTTCTGAGATCTTCCCTCGATCCACCCTTTAGTGCCCTATATTAACCCTCTGCCCAATCTTTGCTCCACCCCTTATTTTGCCTAGTCATGTGCTTTCAGAAAGAGCCTGCACTTTAGGATGGAACTGCTTTCTGGCAGGCTGTTGTTTCTCCTACTCAATATAACTGAATGAGTCTCAGTGGGACCTGGATTTTACTATTGAGTGCTGTTCTTAGATCTACCAGGCAGCTGTTATCTTGTGTTAGGGAGCTGCTATCTGGTTACCTTCCCATTGTTCTGTTGTTTGGCTGCTGGGGGGGAGGGGTGATTTCAAAATTATATATAAAAAAATCAGTTTGCTCTTTTGAAAAATGGATTTCAATGCAGAAGTCTGCTGGAGCGGCACTATTAACTGATGCGTTTAGAAAAAAACATGCATTCCCATGACAGTATCACTTTAATCTAGTCCTGCCCCAAACTCGGTCTAAATTTACTTAAACTACACCACTTTCATGGGCACATTGCAGGACAGTTGCACCATCTGAACACATGAAATTGTCTCCACTTAATCCACAACCCATAAATAGAAGAAGATCTAGGGGTCTGATTTACTATGCATTTTGCATCTCATTGCACCACTCATCATAAGTATCATCTGAATTGAATGATTACAAAATGTTTTTCTTTAATGTACGGAAAATTAATAGACACAGCACACCAAGCAGCTTTAGGACTCTAGAAGTCTCAGTAGGGATCCAGTTTGGTTTTCTTCACCGCTCAATCAGTAAATGCTTCTGGTTGCTATGGGATACTAGAACAGTAGCAGACTTTGCACCTTTGTCTCCCATCATCCCTTAATAGATGGTATAAGACCAGTTATCTGAGCAGACTCAGTACAAGGTTTAGAGCCCAAAGTGGGGCATCAGCAGAGTCTGAGGAACATGAATGAAACCGAATGTGTCTCCAGTCGCGGAGGAAATAACAGCTTTTCACAATTAAACGGCACGGCCCTGATTGGTTTAATGAACACTGTGCGGCGCAGAAGGTTTTTATTATGTTTAAACTGGCTTTTTAAGCCTCTTGATGTACATTAATGAGGCCTTTTTCTGCCTGCAAAGAACTTTTATTTGTCCTCCCGGCCTCAGAGGAGAAATATCCCCAAATTTAGTTTCTTTTAATTCTCTTAAAGATAATACTTTGTTTTATAGTAATAGCTGGATTAAGGCATGGGACACAAATACTCTGGTATTAGCGCTATGTCCTCATTACAAGGGAACATTACAGATGGAAATTCAGCCTTCAGACACTGATGGCTGATGCGTTTCATGCAGTAGATTGGAAGCAGTTACTAAACTCTGTTACTTCTATCTTGGTACTATCATATGAACCCTGTGTCCTTGCAGATAACACACATAGCTGTTTGGAGTCACAGGGAATTGTTCTTTCAAATTTAGATGAAGTTATTTACCTTTATGTGGAACATCTAGGACAGTGGGACTTTACCTCTAGAGGACCACAGTTAGGATGAGACTTGGGATTTTGTTTCTTCTGAAAGCCCATGCTGAATGTCAGTTAAGGTGAGATTTTGCTGTCCTAGATACTCCTGGAGCAGGGTCAGAGGCTATGTCTGAATGTTGGACCTCAAAGGGCAGCTTTAACTGTGATAATTCTAGAATCAATGATCAAGGAGCTAAGAGATAAAACTCTGTTACTATACTGGACTACATACAAGGAACGATGCATGGATGGGAGTCTGCTGTTGATAATAAGAAACCCCCTGTCCCCTATCTGTTGTTTCCTAATACTGGGATGGGAAATATTGTCCATTAGTGGCCAGATACCCTAATCCTGAATGCATTGACCAATCTGGCCATTCCGTAACAATATGGTCTCATAGGCAATTCATTTCTGGTCCATAGATTTCTCGTGCCATCAAAAGATTTTTTTAGTAAGATACATAATTGCCATGCGTTTTTTGACAAACACTTTGGTATTCGAAGCCTATCCTACTATAGTTTAAATTAAAATTTATTTTATCTTGCCTATTCATGGAAGTCTGTGAGTACATGCCAAAAAGAAAATCTTTTATTGGTGTTGGATTTCTCAGGTCTGGGGCATGTGCATCTGGATCCCATGACTGGTGAGTTTTACTCCATAGTATACACTATAAACTGTGCACAACAGAGTGGGATGCACTTTCCTTCTGGGTCTCTGTAAATCTAGAGTTTTATTTGTGCTCCATGTTTGGTGGTCTCCTTCCCTGACAAAAGTAATGTCTTCACTTGTTTCATCGGTAGCAACTTGTCTCCGACTAGTTGGGAAGACTCCATTAGGAAGTAATTGGGAAGACTCCAATAGGAAGTATTCGGGAAGACTCCCTTAGGAAGTAGTTGGGCAGACTCCATTAGGAAGTAATTGGGAAGACTACATTAGGAAGTAGTTGGGAAGACTCCATTAGGAAGTAATTGGGAAGACTACATTAGGAAGTAGTTGGGAAGACTCCATTAGGAAGTAATTGGGAAGACTCCATTAGGAAGTTGTTGGGAAGGCTCCATTAGGAAGTAATTTGGTAGACTCCATTAAGAAGTAGTTGGGAAGACTCCATTAGGAAGTAATTGGGAAGACTCCATTACTCATTACTCCATTACAAGCGTTGGTGACTTATTGTGTTGGTTGATCTTATTGGGGCAAGTAAATTAACTATACTCACACTATTTGGATCCTACTAATTCCTACAGGAATATTTGAAGCAAACTATTGAGTCATCCAGTTCCCAAAGACAGTAGGGCTCACGCCATGTGAGGTCTGGGATGAACCTCCTGACTCTGCTCTTTGCACGGAGTCCTGAATTTTTGATTCGGAGCTCCATGTAAAGAGCTGCTAGCCATGGGGCACAACTGTTTATGAAATGAGCACTATGGGGCATGTTTTTGCACCCCTGGGAGCAGGCAAGGGTTGATGATCTGTGGGTTCTTTCAAATGCCAGAGGGGCTGATGTAAGATGCCATAGACAGTTACTATTTATTGGGCCTGTGGGGGCTGTTTGGGCCTCTGTATCCTTGAAATGCCTGGACCTATTTTTAATCCCAGTCCAGGCCTTGTTGGGAGCCTCCATTGCTGGCTTGTGGCAGCCCCAGACATCAAACAAGCAATCAATGCCTCTATCATGTTATTTACCTGTGCAACTAATAACCATGAGCCTCCCATGAGATGAGCTGAGGAACTCTCACCTACCCCCCCCCCCCACCGGTGTAGCCAACTCCTAACAGAAGTTCAAAGCAATCTTGCACTTGTGAAATACTGAGTCGATTTCAGAACCCATCATGTTACAAGGCGGGCGTTTCCTGTTCTGAAACCGTAATTTGAGATGGCTCCGTTCCATACTATGGCATCACCAGCACCGTCTGGCCAACAGGTAGCAAATAAAACTTCCTCTTACCTGTGCAACGAGCACAGACTGACTGGTTGTGCCCCAGGTCTCAGATAATATTACAAAATATACTTTTAACATCTGTATTTGAGTGAGTTTATTTTTGTGATTGTATTAAAGTTTTATTGTAATGCTATTGGCACATTTTGTGCCCAAAAGTAAAATGTAATGGTCAGTCCGGTGCAATAAATTCTACTTGCTGATTGGTTGCTATGGGTTACTGCTCTTGGGCAAACTTGGAGGCCCATTTATCAAAGTCTGAAACTATCTCATTATTTTCGGAAAACGACTTCGTCCAAATCCGCATGGGGTTTTCCCCTTATTAACCAATACATTCTCCTGAAAATTTCTTGTGCGGGTGAAAACCAGAAAAATTCATATGGTAAGAATTCTTCAGATTTTCTACATGAACTTTTCTGATTTTTACCACAAAATCTTTGATTATTGCATGAAACCCAGCGCAGATCAGGATATCTTCGGGACTTCTCCCATTGACTTATATACAACCTCGGCAGTTCTGAGATGTCGAATTCAGACTTTTTCCATCCTCGGGGGATATAATAAATCCTGAAAAATTAAAGGTTTTTTTTCCACTAAATATTTTTTATATAGTAAAAAAACTGGAATTTTTCTGGTTTTTGGCATTCAGCCTTTAATAAATAACTTATCACATACACAGAAGAACATCAATGCAAGGCAAGCAATAGTTATATAATTGTGACAATATATTTTTATATTTCCACTGCTCCTGAACAGGTTCATGTTTGACCCCCAAAATTACAATTCTGAGCTGCATTGAGGCTTTGTTTTTGGCAGCCACTGTGGCTTCCATCTTGTATTCCACCCAAGCAATTCCATATCAATAATGCCAGCATTGGCCTCCGTAATGGGAGGCTGCTCCTTTCTGCAGAGTTGAGAATTAAACATGCTCCACACCTTGGGCATTGGGTTAGGGGGTCACTGAGAGGAATCCAAGAGTATCAACTTGACATTACCCCATCCTTTTAACCCACACGGGGAGTCACCTGTACCATTGGGACCCATCTATAGGATCTGATATCATACATGTTAGGGGTTTCCTCTAGATAACCCTACCTGAGAGAAACTCAAACCATGCAGGTATTGTAGTTCTTAGCTTTCCTTATTATTTGTTCAAGAATCCTTCTGAAAATGTAAAGGAGAATTGAAGATAAAATTGCCAAGTTCCCCTACTACATTATTTTGTATTTTTAACTCCAAAAGCTGTTGCAACCCCATTGCATTAAGAATAACTGTGTCCGTCCCCCCATCAGACACACTGAACTAAAATAATCACCATTAACCGCCGGCAGCCATGGGAACACACAGTCTAGCAGTGAAAGAGTGAAGCATTTCAACACGGGATGCTGTATTTTCCAACGTGTAATTATCATTATTGATGCAGAAGAAAAGAGCACATATAATCACTCGGGCATTACTAAGCAACAGGATAAAAAAAAAAAAAAAAAAAAGTCAATGCAAGAGCTCACTCTTTTGCTTTTAATTTTATTATTTAATACACGGAACAGAACTCATATAATGAAGCAGTGGAGATGACTTTATTGATGATTTTGTAGCAACACCATTAGTTTTTTGTGTATGTGCTTAGAAGTCTTTGGACACTTCACATGCATATAAAGAGCGTGGCATGCAATTTAAGTTAACAATTCTGTTTCTGCCCCTTTCCCCCCACCTTCAACCCTGTGCTTTACCTTCTAACCTTGAACCAAGCTCCCCCTTTGCTGTGAAGTGTGGAGGCACAGGGGTGGTTCCAGGCACATCTCCACTAACTAAAATACACCAGCAGAGAATGTACCCCATGTACTGTCAGCCTTAAGAATGATGCCTGTGATTAGCAAGAAGCCATTGAGTTCATGGGTAAAACAAGAGTATGGCAGGGGTAGAACAGGGTGTAATTGATTGCAAAAGATGCAACTGGATTTCATGGAATCCAGGCTGATGTCTCCAACTCTTGATTCAAGCCCAAAATTTAGTCTGGACATTAATTTGTACTTAATAAACCCAGCCATGACTTCCTGGACCTGCTTCTGTACTTCACTGCTGTGAGTTTTGTACTGGGAGTGGAAGTGGTGACGACTGGCATGGTGGCATGTACCTTGGCATCTTCCATTTCTTGAAGCTCCAATAAAAGCAGCTGGAGAACAGGCTATGCTAAAGGTGGCCATAGATGTACAGATAATATTGTACAAAACAAATATTATCGGCAGAAGACTTGGATATTGGTCAACTTGTTGGGCTGGATGGAAAATTTTGATCGGGTGCCTTTGGAGGCACCAAAACATCAGCCATTCTGAATCGTCAAGATACAGGTAGAAAGGTGGCCATGGACGTGACAATTACGATCTTTCTTGGAAAAGATCTTTCCAAGAAAGATCATTCATTTCAATACACACGTGTAGAGCTGAATCGTCAGACATACAGGTAGACACAATATAATTCTACCTGTATCTGATGATTTAACACTTACAATGGACGATGTTTCGGTCCCTTCAAAGGCACCCAATTAAAATTTTCTGTCCAGCCCGATCGACTAACCGACCGATATCCAAGTCTTCTGGCGATATCGGTCGGCTCTTTTCCCACCATACAGGCACTGAATATCGTACAAAAATCTGTTTTGTACGATATTATCTGTTTGTCTATGGCCACCTTAAGTGTCACATGAAGGCAATTCTCTGGTGCCACTGTGTATGGTATTCTTAATGTACAAAAGAATATTTAGACATGTGGTTGGGAGTTTATGAAGGACTGGAAGTAGGGTTTGGTTGTTGAAGCTGAGGCAGATTTGTGCCCTGTAGTATATGGTCCGAGGCTAGTATCAACTTGGCTCTAAAAAATATCTCATGAACTTCATGGTTGTGATTTTCAGGCATGGTTCCGGTGTCTCATATACCATGTACCATAAAACCTATAGAGGAACTCTAGGAATTTTGCCTCATGCGATTATTTGCATGAATGAGAAATTTGTTCAGCATTCACAGCTTTTGATGCATCTACTATAGCTTCATGGAGTGGTAAAGAGCAGCCTAACCTAACATACAAGTAAATGATATCCTAGGACTGCTTTGTTCCTCAACTTACTCCAGAATCTGCCTCCAGCTTCTCCTGATTCATTTTTAGTTCGCAATAAAAAAGACTATTATATTTCAGAATAACAGATTTCTTCTGTATTATAGTCGGTACTAGTATCTGATGGGCAAAAAATATCCATGTGAAGTGACCTTGAGGGAGAGAATCATAAGGAAAACGGTAACTACTTACACTAAGGGTGCCAAAAGGTTGGGAGTCGTACAAAAGAGGAAGTTATTTTCTTTGTGAATGAAATTTATAAAGAGATTCCATTGTCTCTGGCTGTGCAGATTTGGTCTTGGTAACTTCTATCCTAAATTCAGGGTGGTGACCAATACTAGAGCATAGCAAGTTCTAAGAGAGCATCCAAACACCATTCAAGGAACCTCATACCCATTATATGCAAAATTAAAGCCTTTAAGATAGTCATGGGGGATTTAGGTATGAGATCTCACCATGAGAAGACACCAGCCATTATCATGTATCACCACCCAATAAATGTATGATGTATGGATAGTATTGTCTACATGTTATTCTCTTATATGTTATCCTCACAATCCCATTCAATCCTTCCCAGTGTGAAATCAAGGCTTAAATCATTTAGAACGCCATGATTCTAACTACAATGTTTAGCAAACTCATATTTGTAATCCTAGAGTGGGTCTTTGTCTGCCTGGTGATACTTGGGACCTTCCTCTTCTTTGCGATGGTGGGAGTCTGCTGGTGCCAGTGCTGCCCTCATAACTGCTGCTGTTACGTGCGATGTCCGTTTTGCCCAGAGACCTGTTGTTGCCCAAGAGAGTGTAAGTATCTGATAATCCACATGGCATTGGTAAAGGTGGATAATTTATGTCTGAGTTTAAGGGATATCTAGTCTCAACCATGTATGTCCACAAAGCACATTGTGCTTTGTATGAGAGGTCCTTAAGTTTGCTCATAACGGGCAGAGAAATACAATAAATCTATGTGAGCATATTTATTTCCTTGTACTTAAGTCTTTTTAATGAATAAACCCTGTAGACTTCCCATCACCATCTGCTGATTCCCGTATTGCTGGTTTAGAGCCAGAACTGGACTCAGAATTGGGCATTGCACAGCACATATACTTGCACAGGGTTCCAAGAGAAACAACATGGGATATGGTACCAGCATTAACCGTCTATTAATATAGAGATTCATTGCCAAGATTTTATTCTGCCCTAACGCACAGTTTGGTTCCTTACAGTATATGAAGCTGGCAAGGCTGCCAAGGTGGGATACCCCCCTAATGTCCCAACTGCCTGTCCACCCTACTACATCTCCACTATTCCCGTGTCTCAAGTTCCAACCTGTAGAGTAATGGATAAACAGCATGTTCCGCCTTTGGTACAGAGCGACTCGCTAACAGGACAAAACGGTAATCTGCATTTAAATAAGATTCACAGATATTCACTATGATCAGTAGGATTTATTGTAGACTACGTTGATTATTGGATGATTACATACTCTCTATGTAGGGAGTATTAGCCACCCATCACTCATTGTCACTTGCACTGCAATTCTTCCAAACATTCAGTTAACAAAACTCAAAACAGTCTCTCCAGTTGTCTCACTTCTTGTGGTTTGACTGCCCGGCACACCACCGCTATGTCAGATACTTCACACACCTACATTCCAGCTACTAACTTCTGTAGTTCCTCGTTAGTGCCAAATAATCCTCAGATGTCTACTCTATCCTCTAACTTCTAAAGTGAGCTATTACAGGACTTGGATTTACACATGCTAAAATCATATTCATGTGGGTCCTTGACCCAACTTAATCCTTGTTGAATGTTCCATTTCAGACTTTCCAACTATGTTTCTTCCTGGGGTCTCCTGCTCCTTAGCACCAGTCATGTACAAAAATATATAGCAAGGCTTTTCTTCCCAGTTTATGCATTTTAATACCTGTCTTACTTGAGCCTAGAGCAATCTCTAGCTTCCCAAAGTCATCTCCACCAGGATAGGAACCTCCTACTCCCACCCATACCATACTGGAGCCTAGAGCAATCTCTAGCTTCCCAAAGTTGTCTCCACCAGGGTAGGAACCTCCTACGCCCACCCATACCATACTCCAGCCTAGAGCAATCTCTGGCTTCCCAAAGTTGTCTCCACCAGGGTAGGAACCTCCTACTCCCACCCATACCATACTAGAGACTAGAGCAATCTCTAGCTTCCCTAAGTTGTCTCCACCAGGGTAGGAACCTCCTACTCCCTCCCATACCATACTGCAGCCTAGAGCAATCTCTAGCTTCCCAAAGTTGTCTCCACCGGGGTAGGAACCTCCAACTCCCACCCAGACCATACTGCCCCCCCCACTAGCTAAGGCTTTCCCTAGTGGGTCTAAATACTAAAGAGAGAATAGAAACCCATTCAATTAACCATTATTATCTATCATCTATCCATCTCTATCCCTCTCTCTCTCTCTCTGTGTATCATCTATCAATTATCACTCTATCATCTATAAACCATCTATCTATCAATCAGTCTCTCGATATCACCTATAATCATCTATCATCGATATAGTTATCATCTAGTAATAATCAATCATCTATCTATCGATTGGTCAATCTTCTAGGTATATCGGTCAAGAATAGGACCTTCTGTTGGAGATTGCTTGGCTTCTAGCACAAGTGTATATAGGAATTAATGTCATGATTTATTTTTTCATATAATATAATTTTCAGCAAAAAAAAGATCCATAAGAGATTTCTTTCATTTATTTCCCCCTCTCAGCTGTGCGTAAAGGGTACAGGATCCAGGCCGACAAGGAAAGAGACTCAATGAAAGTCCTTTACTATGTAGAAAAAGAACTGGCCCAGTTTGATCCGGCCCGACGAATGCGGGAAAGATGTAAGAATGAAATGCTGGGGCATTTGCAGCTGATTTGACTGTGAAAGATTTTATTTCATCCACAAATTTTCTGGGTTCCGGAACAATGACTTGTGTGTGTGCGATTGAGTCATCCCATAACTTGGCTGACACCCACTCATTGACTCATCCGCTTTAACTGCTTCTGTGTCTTCAGCTGCCTATTGTCTTGTTACCAATGGTAATATAATGCGTTTAGCATGATCCCAATATATTTTCTGAAAGAGGGACACAGAGTAGGCTGGGTTTATATAAATAACTACAAGGAAAGTTCATTTGAACAAAGGAAGAAGGAGGGAGGTGCAATTTCTAGACTGCTGAATATTTACTGTGGAGTTTTTAAGTTTTCCTGAGACATTTCAAGCATTTTATCCTGAAAGAGTTTCAGAAATGAACCCTCTTGCCTATGAAGAATGGAGCATAATCATAAGTGAAGCATGCTATATGAATTGTATACAATGGTGATAACACCATCATTCTCAAAAAGGTCCATGTTATCCCCACCATTCTTTTCCCAAAATTAATTCATGGCAAATTGATCAGTGTCGATTAGGAATAGTGCCTTCTGCATCTCTTATGTTCTTGTTCTGTAGAACCTTATTATTCACTAATTACCTTTAGACAATATAACATCCATTTATTAGAAGACGTCTTTCGTTATCTGTTGTAACAACTGCTCTGTTGTTGGGTTTTTAGACAGTCACACGATTTCAGAGCTGAGTTCTCTGCACGAGGACAACGTACATTTAAACCGCTCCTATCGGCAAGTCCGAAGGAATCCGTTACCATCCAGTTGCAACGCAGATGGAGATGCAGAGTACTGGTCTGGCGTTGTTGGCTCTGCAAGACCTGCAACCTACTCTAAATTCAGGGAAGACAGGGAGAGCTTCAGAAGTAGGTAAGTATTAAATATTAGGGATACTGTTGGTGTTCATATATAATTCGGTGAATGTTAGAACGTAGATGTGGTCGACTTGAGGTTTACTTTGGTGGCAATAGGTTTGCTTTCTGTTCTGAGTATATGGAATTATATAGTGAATAAAGTACCCCCTCTTGTAAAATATAAGGATATTATAAGTTACTGAGGAGTTTCATGTCCATATAATGACACGAAGCCGAAGGCCGAGTGTTTTTATACATGTCATGGAACTCCGAGGTAACTTCTAATATCCTCATATTTTACAACTGGGGGTACTTTATTTATTATAATACACAAATCTCAGTGAGTCATGTGACAGAAATTACATCAGAACTCACCGTTTATAACTGATGACATCAGAACTCACCGTTTATAAGGATATAATTTACAAGATATTCATAGCTTTTGTGTATTTTATATATATATATGTATATGTATATGTATATATATATATATATATATATATATATATATGCATAAGAAAGACCAGCAACAGAGGATTTTTTAGTGAATAAAAAAAAGTGTTATTGCATGTATAACTGACATGAGAAAGTCACCTTGAGAAAGGTCCCAATGGGAAACGTCACACCGGTTATTCATGCAATAACACTTTTTTTCATTCACTAAAAAATCTGGTGTTGCTTGTCTTTCTTATTTATATGTATACAATACACAAAAGCCATGAATATCCTGTAAATTATATCCTTATAAACGGTGAGTTCTGATGTCATCAGTTATAAACGGTGAGTTCTGATGTCATTTCTGTCACATGACTCACTGAAATTTGTGTATTATAATAAATAAAGTACCCCCAGTTGCAAAATATGAGGATATTAGAAGTTACCTCAGAGTTCCATGACCTTCGGCCTCGTATTTTTATATGGTCATGAAACTCCTCGGTAACTTATAATATCCTTATATTTTACAATAGGGGGTACTTTATTCACTATATAAATTGTTACCTTTTTCTAATAATAAAACAGTAGCTTGTACTTGATCCCAACTCAGATGTAATTAATCCTTATTGGTGGCAAAACAATGCTATTTGGTTTAGTTAATATTTAAAGAAGAAGGAAAGGCTGTTTGCACTTGGGGATGTTAAATATTGGGCACCCCCAAGTGATTGTATTGAGTCGACTTACCTGAAACCCCTGTTCGGTGTTCCTATCAGCAGAAAACTGCACCAGCCCAGGGTTTTTCTAGCGAGCACCACAGAGAGATCCTCTTCCGTCTTCTTCTTTCTTCATATTTCCCAGTCAAACACATGCGCAGAAGAACAAAATAGCCGACTTTTTAGTTAAAGTTCAGCTTTTCATTCTACTGCACATGCGCAACCGCGAGAAGAAAGAGGAAGCAGGAAGATCTCTCCGTGGTGCTCACCGGTGCAGTTTTCTGCTGATAGGAGCACCAGCCCGGGGTTTCAGGTAAGTCAATACAATCGCTTGAGGGGTGCCTAACATTTGGCACCCCCAAGTGCAAACAGCCTTTCCTTCTCCTTTAAATGATTTTTATAGACAAGTTATGGAAATCCAAATATCCCTTATCTGGAAAAACCCATGTCCAGAGCATTCTGGATAACAGGTCCCCACCCTGTATGTATATGAAATATTATGATTAGGTATTTGGCCAAATGCTGTTCCCAGCTTACATATTACATCAATGAGTAGAATAGAACGATATGTCACTCACTATTTGAACTATGGAATACAGACTAGAGGTTCTCCTGGATTCCCCCACTTGCATTGAGTCCTCCACATATTTCCTCCTCTGAGTTACCTTTTGCTAAGCTATACCTAATCCTTCCCACCCAATGGTCCACTGAACCTCTCAACCTGCCATTCAGAAGTCGTGATTCTTCTCATAACTTCCAGACCTGTTCTATCATCATCCCAGTACCAATTATCTGCTATTTATAATGAAATCTTAACTGTACTCTATGTGATCTTGCCTTGAGCTTATAACGGTAGTCTCCATGCTCTAGCCTATAGCAAAATGTTAATTTTTTATGTAACTGCTCTTTTAATAACCAGTGAACTCTCACAGTATTCCATACAGCCAACTGCTTCTATTGTATCCTTGTTCATTTATCTTCCCTTTGGTTTTATTCTCCAGATATAGGGCTTATTATCTGAGCTCCATATCAGGGGAATAATAATTAACTGTTCTTAATTTTTTTTACTTATAATAAGTTAAACAAATGTGTGCTTTTTTTCTCTGTAAGAATTCATGCTTTTGAATATTGGCAATGTGATTCAGCAAGGTCACAAATTGCCTGTCTATTGAGGGGCTATCACAATAGCAAGAATGGGACCTTTTTGTTCTAACCATTTTTTGATCCCCCGGGCCATTAGAGTTTGGATCGAGATCTGACTCACTGAATTGCTTTGAGTCCATTTGCCAGCTCAGAATGGGAGGCAAGTGGAGCTCCCTTCAATTCTAGGTCCTCTGATGACCTCCCATGTCAAGCATTGGTAGGCGTCCGTGGATTCTGTATCAATAAACTTATATCATTCCAATAAAATGATGCTATACAAGTGATGGTTGGACATCTGAAAAAAGCCAGCTTAGCAGGCCATGTTTTGTAATATCGGACCTGGTCATATGGACCTCTCAACACAGGTTTATATCCATTTCTTTACAAAATGGTCTTAAGACCAACATAAAAAAGGGTCTCAGAAATAATTAATCAAACCAAGTGAGATGTATTTTTATGCAGCGTCTGAGATTGTTTACATTCATGTGCCATCTATAAAAAATGTGTAGAGTATTTGCTCTAGAGTATCAATGAACAGAATGTGTTATTCCACATGTATTATGCTTTTCTCTCCACAGCCTCCAGAGACCGACATCTGAGGTCTTGGAAAGAAAATCGTTTCCCATGGCAATCCAGGCCGTGTCCACCGATGAGTTAGCAGGATTTACAGACTCTTATAAGCAAAGGCCACGGAGGGCCGACAGCCGGGGACCTGGACCAGGACCGCGGTTTGAGAGGTCTGAGACAAGGGGAAGATCGTTGTATCAGGACAGCTCTTCAGATGAATATTATGGAAAACGAAACCATGGAAGAGAACTTTTTTCAGACAGTGAAAGAGGCTGGTCTTTCAGCCCTTCTCGAATACGAGCTGCAGAGGACAAGCATCTGCCCAAACGGATAACCAGGATGGGCCAGAGCTATGATGATGCTTATCTTAGCAGAGTTCTTGAAAGGAAATCGAGGGGTCTTGAGGACACCACTGTTACCCCCTCCAAACTGAGCTTGCGGCAAAATTCAAGTCGCAGCTATGGTAGATCTCCAACATTGAAGACTGGAGACAGCAAAGACCTCAAAGTAGAGGAAGAAGACTGCCTTCCTCCTTACAGTGAAAGGGAGCTTGCAAGGGCTCTCCCATTTCATTCAAGAGACCACTCCTATCTCAGCGCCTCAGACAAGAGGAAGAAAAAGGAGCAACCCAGTAAAACAGTGAGAAAAGCCTTCTTTTTTTACATGAATGGGTCACAGGCCAAGTGGGGTTGGCGGGCATTGTCAAAGATTTAAAGAGTGGGCGTATGTGTGTGTGAGGACGTGACAAGCTGATTTACTGTGCCACTTATTTTTTAGATGTTTGTGAATCATTAACATGGGACAGACTGAAAACAATGCATGCTGTATAAAGACAGCTCTGTAATTTACCTATCGTCTGAGCGCATTTCAAAAGGGGACGTGTTCTTGTCCACTATTTGGGTATGTCAATAAAAAAAAAAAAAACAACTATGGGCTGTTCGGAAAATTCCATGCTTTTGACATTGGGTGTTTAAATCTGTTTTTTTTACATACTGTACATTAAGACTTCGGATGTAATATCTCTTGTGCAGGCCTGGTTGCAACTGGGACAATGTTCGAGTGAAGAATCTTTGTAAACAAATAAACAGATTTAACATGGGATATGCAGCGGTTGCGCTCTTTAAGGTCACATGGTTGTCAATCTCTTGTTATTCTGCACAGATGTATAAAAAAAAATTTAACTCGACCAGAAAACGTTCCTTCTAAATATCCGAAAGGGCCTCTATCTAGCCTCTTAACTTAAATAAGAAAAAAAATGGGGTTTTAAAGCTGCTTTGACAGAAAGACATGGGAAAAAAGCGGCTAATTAATGTCAACATTGGAATTTTAGAACTGTATTCAATTTCGAAAACATCTATATAAAAAGATTATGGCTATTTTTACTAGTTACTGGTGTTTTGTAGTGATGTTTAATTTACACGATGTTCAAGGGAAGAGGCAATAACTTGTTTTTTTTATGTCTATCACTAACAGTTTTCCAAATAAAAAAAGAAATTGCATTCATCCAACTTAAAAGCTAATATATATACCGATATATATTTATATATACCTATATATATATACATATATATATATATATATATATATATATATATATATATATATATATATATATATATATATATATATATATATAAAATCATTGTCACTCTATGTGTAACCATGTCATCTCATGAATCACTCATCCCCCATATCCCAGAACAGCCCTTCTAAAATAAAGATGGCGTACCCATGGTGTTTGTTTGTTTCCACCTAAAATCCACCAGGATAGCACATTTGTATCCTTAGGAGTACCATGTACAAGGCTTAAATGTAGACAGTAAAGAAACACAGTGTTCGACACCTTAACATTTTACTGGACTGGCATCTCAGAGAGTTCAATTTTTGTCTTGCGCCCCAAACCCAAGAGAGTTTATCATTTCCTTTTATTTTGTCATGTTCATATCTTACTGTCTATTATTTTTTGACAGGGTGATTTCCCAAACAGGATGTCCCTCGTTGTCTGACATCGTTAAAGACTTAAGGAAGATTCTGATTGGAGGAGGCACTGAGGCAGTCCCGATTACGAATGACAGATCCACGGAAGCCCTTCTTGACGTGGAAGATCCTTATATAGCCTGTTTGCCCACAGGATAGGAGACCCTATGCATGGGCCTTTAATTTGGAAGCAATGGTCTCCTGAGAGTAGCCTGCCCAATCTCAAATGGACCTTAGTAAATATAAAACCGGAGGCATAGTGGAACAGCAAGAGTTGATAGCTTCCACTAGTTCAGATTGTGAAAAGCCTTAGTATATAAACCATAATTAGTACACCTAAATCAGTATTAAAGGGGTGCTATCTGCCTCTGTTCTCCAACATTCCTTATTTCTCTATCAGTCTTACCTTCGTACTATGCGATCTCTTTGTGCCTGTCATATTGACACTGTCCCCTATAGGGTCCAGTGACCAATGTCTCAAGTGGTTATTATGACAAAGATACAGAATGGCTTTATATATTTCCATATGAGTGTAACATACCGATATCTCTTCTAATAAAGACACTTTTTGGCACCCAGACAATTATATAGGTAATTATTGGTAGACATTGACCATGTCCATTATTAATTAATTAAGTTTGGTGGCCTGTAAACTATAGATGGAGCAAGAGACATCCAAAAGTGATGACTGCTTAGCTTTAGATGTCAAATACATTAATATGGCTCGCAATTTTATTTTTATATAGGATTCCAGTTGACCCATACCACCAAGGTCCAATGTCATGGTCAATAGTTTTGTTATAGAGGATCAACTCAGTCGAATGTATGTTACACCATATTGGATCACATAAAGTTGGGATCTTTTTGTCATAGTTTCAATCGCAAAGCATTTGCTTATCTTTAAAGCTGCTTACCATGTTCCCTGGCTTTTTGGGGAAACATGAAACCTCTAATTTCCCCTTTCACCTTTTCAAACACTTCCTTTCTGTTTCCGTGAAGTATCCATACAACCATTTTAAATCATTTTCTTTTGTTGTCGTTGCTAGTAGTAGTAGTAATAGTAGTAGTATTGTTACCTGAATTAGAGTTTTACCTCATGTTTGAGTTTTCTGAATGATGATTGGCTTTGCCATAAACCAACTGAGATTTAAAAAAAAAAAAAAAAAGTATACGATTATCTGTAATTTGAATGTGTTCTGTTATATTGTTTTCTATTCTGTCTTGATGCTTTTGGGTTTTGTTTAAATGAGGTTGAGATGCTCACACCCATTGCTCCTTCTAGAAGATTCTGTGTGATAGAAACATTGAATATCCAGATGAAGAAACCTTCAGGTTCAGCCAACAGTATTCCACTCCTCAAATTGTTTACATTGCTGCATGATTATACTGATGGGTTGTTTTTTCCTCATCTCCAGGGTTGATTGGTTAGACCTCTTGGTAACTGAACAGGTTGACTTTCCAGGTTAAGTCTGGAAGTCTTACATATCTGTGGCACACTATGGGACACAATTCTTGTCACCATTTTGCCTCCCTTTCAGTGCTTTGATCTTGTGCTTGAGCTTTTTTGTCCTCTTCTTTGCATTTCTCAGCAGAAGAATACAGGTGGGCCAAGAGATAATTCAGAAGGGTCTTCTACTTGACTGCCCATGGTGGCCATAGAAATCTAAGGATGTTTATGTTCTTTTAAACAGTCTGACGATATTTGTACCTAAAATGTGGTTAAGCAGAAGATAGCCAGAAGATAACTATAGGACAGCCAGAGCTACCGCCAGTATAACTTTGGCTTCATCTGTAGATCATTGCAAGGTCTGCACACAAAGAGATACTGAATTATGAAGGTGATCTACCTCTGTATAATATAAACACCTACGTTTCATTATCTGAATTGGTAGCACCAAGATTGCACACATTCTGCTGCTTGCCTACTGGAATGCCAAGCTTTACTTTATGACCAATAACCTGAAGCAACAACATTTCTCAGGCACTCAACTTCTATTCAAAATGCACTGTTGGTATATTTAAGAAGACTAGTCACACTGTTTATTAAAAATAATAAGTACTAATATGCCCATATAGAAGGCTCACCATGTCACTTTGGTTCACACCTCACAAGGAACTGGGGAATCCATACGTTCTCTTGCCTAAATGATGCTCGCTGAAGTATTGTAGACAACAAATCCTTTGTAAAGAGGAAAGGCCATCACCATAAAGTTCTAGATCAGTGGTCACCATGGAATCCCTGAAGGAGTCAGACAGGGGGTTTATGTGTGTTAATGTGACTTCTGCATACAATCTAAGAATTTAAGAGTTTGTACTTGGACCTAAAGTGTAACCATTCAATCCAAAACCTTCTAGAGTAAGTCTACAGTCATAGGCTCTGATCAAAACATTACTATCTATCCCTTTTTTAAGACCCATCTACATTTTGGACAATATCCATATACTACATCTCAGTGATCATTGGTGATTCTGCATTATGGTGAAATTGTATATAAATTATAGAAAGGTGGTGTTCCTTGATCTGAAAGTTCTACCAAACCACCAATAAAGTGAACCATATCTTTTTGTGTTCTAGATAATGTAAACAAAAGACATTTGCGGTTTACATTATCTGAAAATTCTGAGCCTATAAAGAGTTTGTCAATATACCATGACTTTGTATTAGGAGTCCTTCTAAGTTCCTTCTTGTAACGTGATGGAGATGCCTTCAAGCCATGTAAACCTCAGACGATTCACAAAATGATTGGTTCTTCGGAAATTTTGGTGCAGAAAGTTCACCTTAGACAAGTTCACCAAATGCCAATGGATAGTAAGTAATGAACTGTAACTCTTTACAGGCGCAGTCTTTTTAACCAGCGTAAGAACATTTAAAATAGTAGACCTCCTGCCTGATCCGACCAAGAAGTTTATGTACCATGAAAAAGTCTTTTTCCAAGCCACTTAATATGACTATACCTGGACATGATCCGAATATTATACACAAGCCTATTGGTCTGTTCTCTAGAACTCCCCGTAGACCCTTGCCAGCCATTCCAAAGATGAACCCTACAACTCTACTACATGTACTTTATTTTTGTATAATTCAGTGTAGGTGAGTTTGTTGTTGGCAGTGCCAAATATAAAGGTCTTAAATGAATATGTAACGAGGTGCGCATGTTTATTAATGAGGGGATGAATCTACCCCCTGTCTCAGCATACAAAGGGCTTGATTTATTTTATCAATATGCACAGGTAGTATCTTCCATTCAGTTTTCCAATGTAGATGGTAAAATGTGAGGGTGTTATTGTGGCCTTTTCTACATATTTCCATTGATACAAGTAGGGGGTTCATATGCCATGTCACCTGTTCATGACCACCAGGGGGAGCTGTTCTAGTCGTCTCTTCAGGGGCCGCTTCCAAATATGCAGATAAGGAATCTTCTTTGAGCACAATGTCGATAACCTCATCCTTCGTTGAAAATGGGAGACAAATCCTGATATTTTCCCCGAACAAAAGAAAAGTTGTATTTTTTTGTATAAATTTTGCCATTTGCAGTGTTCTCTAAAAAAAACAAACAAAAAAAGTACTGTGAATCGTCTATACAGTTGCCTTTCTGCTGATATATCTGTTCTGTTTTTTTCTTGCTGTATTAAAGACAAAAGGTTGATCATATTGTTATTTTTATTTTTGTTATAGTACACTTGTATTTTTATTCCTGAGCTTCAACCGTTTGTTGTCATAAAATGTGATTCAGTTTCATTGGCTTCCACCTGTCTTATTTCCCTGCCAACAGGAAAGAGCGTTCTCAGAGAATTGTGATTAAAAAAAATTAAATTTAAAAAAACAAAAAGTTGATGAAACATTTAACAGTAGAGCATGAAAAGTCAGATACATTTTCACCAGCATCAGTTTTTCCCCCCTCTGTATTTTCACCAAATTTATAAAAAAAAATTAACCTTTGTCTTCGTTTTTCTCCGCAAAAGTTTGGGCAGGTCTGATAACTAAAACCATTAAAATTTATGGTCAAGTCATTAAAATTTATGGTCAAGTTAAAAAAAGAAAAAAATCGGGGCACATGAAAAAAGACATGAGAAATTCTTCATTTATGCTGGATACATTCTCACAGTGAAATATAGAAAGTGGATCGCACACTCTGGGGCAGATTTACTAAGGGTCGAATTTCGAAGTATAAAAAACTTAGAAATTCGACCATCGAATTAAAAAACGTTGAATTCGAATATCGAATTCGAAGTTTTTTCAACAAATTTGGTAATCCTACGATCGAATTAAAATCATTCGACGAACGATTCGAATGATTTTTAGCGATCGATCCAAGTATTTCTATTTCTATTTAATTTGGTGAAGTATGAAGTCAAAGTTTTTTTTAAAGAGACAGTACTTTCGATTATCGAATGGTCAAATATTCGAACGATTTTTACTTCGAATCGAAGTCAAAGTCGTAGTATCCTATTCGATGGTCGAAGTACCCAAAAAATTACTTTGAAATTCGAACTTTTTTACCTTCAAAAATTCTCTCGAGCTTAGTAAATCTGCCCCACTGTGTTCAAAGGAAGTTTTTATGTCTTCCTCAGGGGCACAAAAGTAAAAATAAATTGAAACGCCTAGGGCAGACATTATGATTTTGTAAATAATTTATTTTTTGGTAAATAAAAACTTCCTTTGAACACAGAGGGGCAGATTTATCAAGCGTCGAATTTTGAGGGTTAAAAAACCCTCGAATTCGATCCTCGAAGTAAAATGCTTTGAATTTGAATATCGAATTGTAGCGCAAAGCTTCGATCGATTGATTGAATAAAAATCGAATGATTCGAACGATTTTAAGCGATCAAACGATTTTTATTCGACCAAAAAAAACGTAGAAAAGTGCCCCATAGGCTAACATTGCACCTCGGTAGGTTTAAAGTAGAAGTATGAAGTCGAAGTATTTTTTAAAGAGACAGTACTTCGATTATCGAATGGTCGAATAGTCGAACAATTTTTCCTTCGAATTCGATTTGATCGAATTTGACCAATTCGATCGAATTTGACCAATTCGATGGTCGAAGAATATTTTTCCATTCTAATTATTCACTCGAGCTTAGTAAATCTGCCCCAGAGTGTGCGATCCACTTTCTATATTTTGGAGACTTAGTTGGGCAAGAAAAATTTAGCATTTTTGCACCCCCCCAAAAAAATTGTCACCAATAATAGTGAATGGCTGAAATACAATTTTTTTTTAAATTATCGGTAGTTTTTGTGGCAGGGCTTCTGGGGGTTGTTCATGAATATGAATTATCTAAGCTTTTATCTAAAATAGTTTTACATTTAGGGGCATATTAATCAAGGGTCGAATTTCGAATTCAAAAAGACCAACCGACCAAAGTCAAAGTTTTTTTTGGGTCGAATAGGTCAGTTTTCGATCTAATAGGTCCGTATTCGGCTGAATTCAAATCGAAGGAATATCGCATTTGATCGAATTCAATTTGAAGTTTTTTCCAAAAGTCCACCAATTGACTCCAAATGGGTTCTAGGAGGTCCCCCATAGGCTAAAACAGCAATTTGGCCCCTTACAGTATAGAAATTCATTGTATATCAAGTCAGATTTCTAATTTTCCCCCAGGGGTTGAGAATGGGTAAGTCGGGGAGCTGTATGTTGTGGGAGTGGCAATGAAGGGCTTAAAGAACAGTATGACAACTTGCCCTTTAAATGTATGACGGAACAGCTCCTGGTGCGGGTGAGTATTAGTTATCTGTAGGGATGCACCGAATCCAGGATTCGGCCTTTTTCAGCAGGATTCGGCTGAATCCTTCTGCCTGGCCATCCGAATCCTAATTTGCATATGCAAATTAGGGGCGGGGGAGGGAAATCAAATGACTTTTTGTCACAAAACAAGGAAGTAAGTTTTCCCCTTCCCACCCCTAATTTGCTTATGCAAATTAGGATTTGGTTTGGTATTCGGCTGAATCTTTTGCAAAGGGTTTGATCGAATCCAAAATAGTGGATTCGGTGCGTCCCTAGTTATCTGAATATTTGCCCTGTGAGAGCAGCAGAGCTGTTTGTAATATCCCTGCAGTGAAATACAAGAGCTCCCCTAGTGGTTAACAATAGATTTCTATTTTAATAAAATAATAACTGATAATTCCTTAGGGGCTGGACTCTCCTCCTGGGCCTCGTTGTTAGAGCACATTGAGGCCACTAGGGGCGCTGTTCTACTGAAGGAAGATGCCAGTTCCACGGAAAAGCCTGCGGCTGATAATGGAGGAGCCGATTATTATCTCCGTTTGTGTTGGCGCATTGAGATGTAAATAAAGGGCATTGGGGACATTATGGGACGTGTCCTGCATCCCACGTTGTGAATCAGCCCTTATTGTTGGACAAACAAAGGAATCCGACTCAGATCATTCCCCAACATCTCTCGGTTGAAATAAATCCCCAGCCCAGGAGCAATGTTTGGATTAAACCCACACAATTCGTCAGTAGAAGCACCCCCCACCCCAAAAACACATTCCAGCAGTGTCTTTTCATGGAGCACTTACATATTCATCCCCCCAATAATTTCCCTGCACATCCCCCACTTCTCATACTGATGCAATTCCCATAATTCCACTGAGTTTGGGGGGCCGTCGGCTGCCTCTCTCATTATTACTGGAGCCCATGCACTGTGTCTACTTTACCCCTCATGCTGCTCTCTTATTATTTATTCTGCCCATGAGCCCCCCGACACGTCCTGGGGTGCAGCTTACAGCTACAATGTTATCCAGTGTAACTACACCCCCCGAATCCTTCATGAAAGATTCAGCCGAATCCTAATGTGTATATGCAAATAAGGGGAGGGGAAAAAAGAGAGCCACGGGCTGTTTTGTTAAGAAAAGTCACATGATTTTAAAGGGGTTGTTCACCTTTAAATTAACTGTTAGTATGATGGAGAGAGGGATATTCTGAGACAATTTGCATTTTGTTTTAATTTTTTATCCTTATGGTTTTTGAGTTATTTAGCTTTTTATTCAGCAGCTCTCCAGTTTGCAATGTCAGCAGCAATCTGGTTGCTAGGGTCCAAAGTACCATAGCAACCATGCATTGATTTGCATAAGAGACTGGAATATGAATAGCAGAGGCCTGAATAGAAAGATGAGGAACAAAAAGTAACAATAACAATAAATGTGTCGCGTAACAGAGCATTTGTTCTCTTAAATGGGATCAGTGAAATATTCGAAAGATGTAAAGAGTCAGAAGAAGAAGAAGGCAAATCATTCAAAAACTATAACAAAAAATAAATAATGAAGACCAATTAAAAAGTTGCTTAGAATTGGCTGTTCTATAACATACTGAACGTTTTAAAGTTGAATGGATTCATTTCGGCTAGGCACAAGGATTTGGGGGAAAATCCTGCTGAAAAAGGCCGGATACCGAATCGAATCCAGCAGTACAAATTCACTTTTATTGTGACAGGGCTGTGGAATCACCTCTATTCTTATATATATATATATATATATATATATGGCGCCAATAATGAGTCAGACGTATGTAGCCTCTTCTTCAGCCAGTGGAAACCTCCGAAACACAAATGTTGCCAAAGTGACACTTTTTTTTAAAGGAGTACTGCTGTGCACCCCCCTCTTGTGCACCACATGAACATTATATTAATAGGAGACACATAACCTCATTACAGTAATTACTATTCAGTTGATACAATTGATATATATCTATATAATACACAAAAGCCATGAATATCCTGTAAATTATATCCTTATAAACGGTGAGTTCTGATGTCATCAGTTATAAACGGTGAGTTCTGATGTCATTTCTGTCACATGACTCATTGAAATTTGTGTATTATAATAAATAAAGTACCCCCAATTGTAAAATATGAGGATATTAGAAGTTACCTCGGAGTTCCATGACCTGTATAAAAACACTCGGCCTTCGGCCTCGTACTTTTATATGGTCATGAAACTCCTCTGTAACTTCTAATATCCCTATATTTTACAAAAGGGGGTACTTTATTCACTATATATACTGTATATATATATATATATATATATATATATATATATATATATATATATATAAATTGATATATACAGGTATGGGACCTGTTATACAGGAATGCTCCAGACCTGGGGTTTTCCAGAAAACAGATCTTTCCATAATTTAGATCTTCATACCTTAAAGGAGAAGGAAAGCTATGGAGGCATTTCATTGCTAATAGATTAGCTGCAATAGTGCAAGCTAGAATGCTATATTTATTCTGTAGAATGTTTTACCATACCTGAGTTAAAAGCTCTAGAAACTCTCTGTTTGTTTAGAATAGGAGCTGCAGTATTAACATGGTGTGACATCACTTCCTGCCTGAGTCTCTCCCTGCTCTGGGCTCAGATTACAGTAGAGAAGGGAGGGGTGGGGGAAGAGGAGCAAACTGAGCATGCTCTTGCCCAGGGCAAGGAGGTTTAAGCTGAAAACAGGAAGTCTGATAGAGAAGCCCATGAGTACACAATAGAAGGAAAGAAATGCTGTGTTTCTTTTGACAGAGGACTCAGAGCAGCATTACTTTTGGGGATTACTGGTATATTTAGATGGACCTTTCTGATATGGCTTACTTAGTTTTAACCTTTCCTTCTCCTTTAAGTCTAGTAGAAAATCATATAAACATTAAATAAAGCCAATAGGCTGGTTTTGCTTCCAATAAGGATTAATTATATCTTAGTTGGGATCAAGTACAAGCGACTGTTTTATTATTACAGAGAAAAAGGAAATCATTTTTAAAAAAAGTGGATTATTTGGATAAAATGGAGTCTATGAGAGATGGCCTTCCTGTATTGTAAAGCGTTCTGGATAACAGGTTTCCATTATTACACAGAAAAAGAAAATTGGGTTATTTAATTATAATGGAGTGTATGGGAGATGGCCATTCCATGATTCGGAGCTTTCTGGATAATGGGTTTTTGCGGATAACAAATCCCATACCTGTTTATATATATATATATATCATACACTTCCAAAAAGATCAACACTCTCAGGTCTTAAAAATATAAACAAAATGTGGATTCAGGAACCCCCCTCTCTTCTATCATTACATATTAACACATTCATAGACAATAAAGTCGAGTGCAGCTGGTTCCTATTGTCACCGTGATATTTCCTTCTCAAACATTTCATTGGTTACAGTTCTTTGATGGGCGCATTTGGGCTGTTTTGTTTCGCTTAAAAATTCGAAACATGAATTTTGATGCCTGCGTTAAAGTCAAAGGGCGTCCGAATAATGTTGAAGCGTGACGGTTTTGAATTTATTAGCCGGTGACAAAACGCCAAATATTTGCCACAAATTCGCGCCTACTGAATTTATTCGCCCATCACTTATAACAACCATTGTTCCCCACTACACTTCCCCTTCACTTCTGAAAATATATATTTGTATTGAATTAGTAAAGAAGACTCCAAAATTTAATCCGCTTTAAAAAAAAAAAAACAAGGACAAGGAAATACAACAAAACAAATCTACTAATAAACAAAGTAGAAAAGCAAAATTAAAAAAAGCAAACTATTGTTTCCAAAGGAAAATCGTGTCTATTCTGATATGGAAAATTTTCAAGATCTCAATAGCACTGACATAGATCAAGCAATTATCATTAAATGATAGACGGCTACTCACTGCACTTGCTTTGGCTCGCATGGCTTTCTGGTGCGAAAAAATTTCAGTTATGCTCTCAGCCTTTTTGTCCAAAATGTACCCAAAAAAAATGTAGACTTATTTCACTACTTTTGGGGGCAGATTTATCAAAGGTCGAAGTTAATTTTCAAATGAAAAATAAAATTGAATTTCAAGCTATTTTTTTTTGTATACTTCGACTAGGGAATAGTCCAAATTCGATTTGAATTTAAAAAAAATTTGAAAATTCGAATATCGAAATTTATCATCTACTGTGTCTTTAAAAATTCGACCGACCATTCGCCATCTAAAACCTGCCGACTTGCTGTTTTAGCCTATGGGAGACCTCCTAGAACCTATTTGGAGTCAATGGGTTGGACTTTGAAAAATCAACGTTTTTTTGGGGATTCGAATTTGGCTGAACATGGACTTATTCAACCAAAAAAACTTTGACTTAATTTCGGTTGGTCTTTTTGAATTCAAATTTCAAAGTTTTTTAAATTCGAAATTCGACCCCCTTGGTGTTGTCCTAAAGTCTGCATGGTATGGTCAAACTTGGAGAAGTTTCTGATTCTCAAATTTAAACGTCAAATTAAATTAAGCCCAAAATTTCCACTTCTGCATCTGGACTTGCCAGGATTCGGTTCAAAGGGGCAACGAAAATCCCAGACTCATTGTTAAAGCGAATTTTGTTACTAAAAACATTTGTTCCTAAATTGGCTGTCTGAATCCACTCCATCACTATTATCTAAATCAACTTTGTGGCAAGAAGGAATCAAAAATAAATCATCAGAATCCCATCTTGAACAAATATTTACTGAAACTTGGTCATTATTCTGGGATCAAACTGATTCTAGCTTCAAATCGATAGATTTGATTTTAATTAATTTGTTTTTCCATGTTGAACAGTTCAGGTGGCATCACCAATTAAAGACTCAGATCTATATTTTATTTTTCAGCCAAAAATCCTGCTTGTTTGGTTTGAAAATAATAAAAACATTTTGAGACTACAATAAATAAAAAATTTAAGATTTGAAAAGAGTAAAGGAAATTAAATCGAAGGTTTTTTTTGGCTGAATAGGTCCGTTTTGGATTGAATCGTACGAATCGAAGTAATAGCACATTTGAGTCGTAGGATTCAAAGTTTTTCCCAAAAAAAACCTTTTAAAGAGACAGTACAATTTTTCAAATTCGAATTGAATCTGGACTGTTCCCTAGTGGAAGTACACAAAAATTAGGTCGAAAATTAAAAATTTTTTAATTCAAATTTTCACTGTGCCCCTTAATAAAGACTGCCCAGTTTTCGGAAGGACTGTCCAGGTCACACTACCTGCCCATTTTCCAAATTAGGAAATCTCAGCCAATAGCCACGTCATAGCCCTTGCATCTGACATCACCTGCCCCTGATGTCACCCGTACCACTCTATGACATCACAGTTCCCCCTCTATGATATCACCGCTGCCCCCCTTCCCGGTTTTTCTGAAACCAAAAGATGAAAACCCCTAATAAAAAGGCAAAAACCAAGTGGAAAATGTTTTCCTTACTCCTATACTATCCTTAAGGTTTTAGCTAAAGGGGAAGAAACTATGACTATGATTTACCCTTTGTGTGCCAGTTGCAAGCCGCTGACTGGCTTATTGTTACCACTGAGTAGTGATGGGCAGAAAAATTTCAAAGTCACGGCGAATTTCCACGTTTCGCCATCAGCGAATAAATTTGCGAACTCCGGTGGATATAAAATTGTACACACGTTGGAAAAGTCGCTTGTGTCAAAACTGCAGCGCGTCAACACTGTTCAGACGCCCATGGACTTTAACATTGGCGTCAAAATTGAATTTGTCAAAATTCAAGTTTCGCAAATTTTTCGGCGTTTCGCAAATTTTGCTGGAAATTTGTGAATTTTCCGGCGAACCGAAATGGGAGAAATGTGCCCATCACTACTACTGAGGAAAGGGGCACATTACACTTGGCGTTAGGCCTGCGGAGGGGGCGACTAATGTAGGAACCCAGGGAATTATACAGCGGAGTTTGGAGGAGAATTAATATTAGTAAGAATTATTAAAACAAAACTTTAATTAAAATGTTATTATGATAAAGAACAGTCAGTCCTGATCGCCATCAATACAAAACCATTCCTACGAGGGCAAAATCGGTTTTCCCATCGGAGAAGCAAAGACTGAGCTTTTTCATTCACTCGGTGGAGTAAACAACAGCGAGTTGCCGTGGCAACCTTTGTGCGGCGAAATACGAGAGAACAAAGGGACAAGCGGAGCAGAAATCCGGGGCACTCGGGAGGCACAAGTGATGCCAACGTCGGTTATTGTCACTGAAACAAGTCGGTGAAACGAAATCGTTGTGTCCGACCTTCTCTCTAATGATCCGGAACAAATGATCAGAAAATTGCAGTGAAATGAGTGAAATTTATGATTAAGGGGTAGGGCTGCCACCTGGCTGGTATTTTACAGGTCTGGCTGGTAAAAATGAAGCTTGATCCCAATCTTATTAATAGGGGAAATGCATAAAAATATAGGAAGGCCGGTATTTTCTTCAAGAAAAAGTGTGTGTGGGGGGAGGGGGGTCCAATCAGTGGCATAAAAATGTACTGAGGGGCCCAGAGCAAACAGTCGTCACCCCCTCGCCCCCCTCCCAACCTGCTCTCAGCTTCTTCCCTCCCAGCATTGCCACTGACACACAATACCAGTTTTACAGCTTAAAGGGACACTAACAACAGAAACCAATAGGGGTACTCTGTACCTTTAAATACCCAGAAAACCTGTTGCAGCTGGGCGGAGCTCTACTTGCAAGATGGCGGCTCACATCAGGGCTGCAATTCAACTTAAAGTAAGATTTATCTATAAGTAATTGCAGACAGTTGAATGGAATGTAAGCCTTTGAGCCCACATCCTGACCCAGACCCTTCCCTGGCAGCCAGGACTCATACCCATTATATGGGGGACAATGTGGAACTGTGGGTACAGAATAAAGAGAATTGTGGCAATTGCATGAACTTTATCAGTAAATAAGACCCCACATGGGGCTCATCTAGCACTGGGCATATGGTCACCTGGGCAATAACCCATAGCAACTAATTTGTAATTGGCTATTTATCAAACAGTGGTAGGTGGAATAATGAAAGCAAAATTGTGATTGGTTGCTATGGGTTACTGCCTAGAGGCAAATCTGCCCAGTGTTAGTAAATAAGCTCTTGATGCCAAATGGATTTTCAACTGAACCTGCTGGGCTTGTGGCCCGCTGGCAGAATTAGCCACGCGACATTGCGCTGACATTGGCAGAAGGGAGATGTGACATGAGGCAACAGGGAATTAGTAGTTACACGGACAGGGGAACAGGCAAAGAAGGTGCCTGAGAGAGGAGTTGGGGGATGCTGGGAGTTGTAGTCCAATCACAACTGTAGATCAGCAGGTGCTTGATAAAGAGGAGTTGGGGGATGCTGGGAGTTGTAGTCCAATCACAACTGTAGTTCAGCAGGTGTCTGAGAAAGAGGAGTTGGGGTTGTTAGTCCGGGCCTGCTGGGAGTTGTAGTTGAAGGAGCAGGAGGACAGCAGGTGGCACATTCCTGGTTAAGAGAAATTAAGGGATGCAGGGAGTTGTAGTGCAGTGACAGCTGGAGAGCAGAAGGTGCCACATCCCAGGTTGAGAGAAGTGCTGGGAGTTGTTGAGGTTGAGAGAAGTGCTGGGAGTTGTAGTAGGCAGAGTCAGGCATGGGCCATATGTCAGGTTTAGTAGAGTCAGGGGTGCTGGGAGTTGTAGTCCAATGAGCAGGAGGGGGAGGAGGGAGTGACGGGTCAGTGAGAGGGAGGAGGAGAGGGAACCAGTCTCACCAGTGCGGCTCCTGCTGGGGGAGGGGAGGAAGTTTCGGAGGTGCCGGGAGTTTTACTGGGTTTCCCCGCAGTTGGCACCGGGGCAGGAGGGTCGGAGAGGAGGGTCGGACACCGGCAGGAGGAGTATTGGGAGTAAGAGGAGAGCGGAGGAGAAGTCCGGGGGGAGAGAGCACGTGACACAATGATCCCCCCCCGGGCGCTGCTGCTGATCTCAGTCTGGATGATCTCGGGTGAGTGACGCCCCCCCGCTGGGACATGAGATGGGGGGGGGGTTACACTGGTATCGGGGGGAGCTGAGAGTGTTGCGCGTGCGCAGTGAGACTCACCTGTACAGGTGTAATAATAATACTGGTGATACTGGTGCTTCCTGCTCTGTCACTGGAGGAACCCGAGCCCCTGATTATTTATTATTATTTATTTATTGTTATTTATTATATCACTTGTTTCACTACAACTCCCAGCATCCTTTGCAACACATAAAATAACATCACAATGAAAGATTCAGCTCTGTGTTTTTGGATGAGGTCTCTCTCCCCCCCTGCAATTATTGTCTTCACCCCCCCATGCCCCTCCCATTGCTTTTACTCTCACAGGCCCCTCCCCATCTTCCTTCACCCCCCCCATGTCTCCCCAACTCTCTCTGCTTCTCATTAGCCCAAAAATGGCAGTTTGTGACCCCTTTGACAACTGACGTCCCAGGTTTTTCTACTCCCCGGCCAATAAAGTGTAAATGACTGAGCAGACACTGTGCATGCTGGGAGTTGTGTCCCTATTCACTCCTGGTATGGGACCCCCACTTCCTACACTAAAGTCTGGAGAAACTCCCGGGACGTGAGCCCTGAGCTAAATGCTCCAAATACCAAATTTCAGGATTTCTAGGGAATTGATGGGAGTAACTGGGCCCGTAGCCATTCAGACTCGCAGCCCCCTGGCACCAAGTGCAAATCTATAATTCAGTGGATTATTCTGAAATCCAATTTGTTGGTTCTCCTTGTAATGGGCACCAGTTCCCTTGAGCTCTGCAGTTCTGATCCCTGTAGGGTTAATCCATTGCTGAACTGGGAGGAGCTGATGTTTTGGCCCAGACAGAGCTGCCATACCACACAACTGGCATTTACTGTTACTGAAATACAGACTCAATAGAGACTACACAGACATGTAGATGGGCATCACCAGAGCTTGGCACCACTCTGGGCTCCATCTGTAGCAATGTACCTGCTAATGGGAATGGAGCATTGGGTACAGTATCTGTGTAAATTTTACTGCACCCCACTCGCTCTGCACCCCACTCGCTCTGCACCAATTCGCTCTGCACCCCACTCGCTCTGCACCCCATTTAATAAGTGCCAATTCAGTCCGATAATTGGGTTTATTTACGCCAGCCATGTCAATCTTCTGACAGTTGCACTTTCTGCCAGTTACACCTCTGAATGTCTGCCTTGCACTGACGGGTGCCCCTGCTTTTGCCCTGCGAATAATGGCTGAATAATTGGAGTGCCCGCCTTCTCCCCATGTCTTTCCCATGACAAGCTCCATTTGTTCCTTCCAGAGCAGCATTCAGATGTCAGTTTCTGTGCCCTTAGATTGGAGGGAGAAAGATTTGTCTCTGACACCGAAATACCCCCAAATATGCAATTGTTATTAAAGGGGTTGTTGCCTTTAAATGAACTGTTAGTATGATATAGAGAGTGATATTCTGAGACAATTTGCAATTGGTTTTCTTTTTTTATTATTTGTGGCTTTTGAGTTATTTAGCTTTTTATTCAGCAGCTCTCCAGTTTGTAATTTCAGCCATCTGGTTGCCAGGGTCCAAATTCCCCTAGCAACCATGAAATAATTTGAATAAGTGACTAGGATATGAATAGGAGAGGCCTGAATAGAAAGATGATTAATAAAAAGTAGAAATAATAATAAATGTGTAGCCTTACAGAGCATTTGTTTTTAGATGGGGTCAGTGACCCCCATTTGCAAACTGGAAAAAGTCAGAAGAAGAAGGCAAATAATTCAAAAAACATAAAAAATTAAAAGCCAATTGAAAAGTTGCTTAGAACTGGTCATTCTATATAACACACTGAAAGTTAATTTAAAGGGGAACCACCCTTTTAAACACAAACAAAAATGGCAGGGTTTAGAGGGGAGAGGAATTCTGCCAGCGGGAAATTCTGGCTCTCAAGAGTGGGCAAACCCATCAGTGCGGGGGGCTTCAGTAATCATGGTCTGATGGGGCAGTGCATTCCCCTCCCTGCTCTGCATCTGTCACACAATGTCCCACTCTCGTGAAAGGATCTAGCTGGGGAGGCCAACCGTGTTACGCCTGAGTAAGTCTAACAGGGGGCGTGCACTGTCCTACACATGTATATTATATATATATTCAATGATAATGATCAAAGCTCCACCCATGTTGAATGCAAATCATCAAGCATTCTGAGAAAGAATTCACGGGTTGATTCACTGATTGGGCAATTGAGTTGATGCCATGAATCCAGTATCCCCCACCCCTGATGCTTTTGAAGCTTCTCCCTTGCTTGCTGATTTGCATATATGTAAATGAGGGGCGGAGCTTCTGTTTATACCCTTCTTGTTATGAATGTGCTGTTTGTGTGAGTGACAGAATCCCGGGATCACAATGGGACCGTCTCTAGTCTCCCGAGATGAAACGATAGGAAAGGTTCTGGTGTCTAGGCTTGGGCGAATTTGACCCATTTCGTTCCACCGAAAATTCGGCGCCGGCGAAATGTCGCCTACTCCATACAAGTCTATGGGCGTCATTTCTGCGGCGAGACAACTCGAAAAAATTCGCCCAGTGGTGTATTGTTTCGGCCGGACACATCCCACCATTGCCAGTACAGAGAAGACGGTTCCTGCTGGAACGTAATTGAAATGTTTTCCGTTTTGGGTGCGAGTGCAGTGGAAGGCTACAGTAGTAGTTATTTACTTAAGGGGTAACAATGAGCGAGTCGCCTGCGGGGTTTATTGAATTTGCTGCTGATTCCCCCCCCCCATGGCTCCGGGATTTATCAATAAGTCTCTCATTGGGAACAATTCGGAGATTTATTCTTTATTCTGCCATTGAAATAACTCACTAAAGCTCCTCTCCCTTTATTCTCCCCAAACGCTGCTAAATTAGACTTTTTGTTTTATTATTGAATTAGAACAGTTTTTCAGGTCGATCTTCGTAACGACAGAATTTCTGCTGAATCGAACCGCCGCCTCCCACATGTCAACAACTTTCCCCAGGGTGCCATTTATTAATAGGGAAAGTAACATAAAAACAAAATAAATAAAAATAGTTACACTTCTGGGCAAATTGTATGGACAAAATTTAAAAAATTTTTAGTTCAGAGGGTTTAACCATGAAGTTGCGACAACTTCCTATTGTTTAGAAATATACAGAGAAGGAATGTTCTGGGCACACAATAAGCTATACCCTCATACTGTACTGTCTTAAGGGAATCAATATGGCACCTCCCTCCTCCCATATGTATAAATACAAATATACAGAGAAGGAATGTTCTGGGCACACAATAAGCTATACCCTCATACTGTACTGTCTAAGGGAATCAATATGGCACCTCCCTCCTCCCATATGTATAAATACAAATATACAGAGAAGGAATGTTCTGGGCACACAATAAGCTATACCCTCATACTGTATTGTCTAAGGGAATCAATATGGCACCTCCTCCTCCCATATGTATAAATACAAATATACAGAGAAGGAATGTTCTGGGCACACAATAAGCTATACCCTCATACTGTACTGTCTAAGGGAATCAATATGGCACCTCCTCCTCCCATATGTATAAATACAAATATACAGAGAAGGAATGTTCTGGGCACACAATAAGCTATACCCTCATACTGTACTGTCTAAGGGAATCAATATGGAACCTCCTCCTCCCATATGTATAAATACAAATATACAGAGAAGGAATGTTCTGGGCATATAGTTCTGTATTCAGTCACTCATACTGTACTGGGATGCTGTAGAAATATGGCAGTACCCATTCCTGTGTATAAATACCACTATAGAGAGGGGGAAAGCTGTTTATATAAAACAAGTGAACTGCCTCATTTTAAGCCACAATGATTGGCCGAGGGGCAGGGTGGCTACTCTGGGACATTCCTGGAATTTCATTGCCGTTACTTTTCCCATTAGAAGCAATAAAGCGCTGTGTGTAGCCGGGAGCAGGGATACTTTCCAACGTTCCCATTCATCCATTGCCCGGATTTACAGTTCACAGGGAGAATCAGGCTCGGCAGCCAATGAGGGAGCTGGAATCCTCCGCAGAACTGAAAGTTAAAAGGACGGGAGGAACCTGTATTTCTGCTCTTACCCCAGCCCTGCCCATCACTTCCCTCTCTTTATAAGCGACTCCTGAATAAGCAGAAAAAAATTGAAATGGTTTCTCTGGTGCAGAGGCCGCCGCACGTTTACTGTGACCTTGAGATGCAGCAGGACAGAGTATCACCGGCTCAGGCTGCAGCAGGACAAATCTGTACTTCACACCTCAATTGTTTTTTATGCCTCGTGCCCTGGGAGTAATTTAGGAAAACACTGAAACTGCTATTAAATGAGACACACAAACTCTAAATATAATCCTGAAAGTACCACATATTCACAGACATCTGTACCCTGTTTACAGTAGGGGGTACATTATCCCTTATAATACATGAGTGATACTCAGAGTTCCCTGTATAACTCAGCCTGCAGCCTTGTGCCTTTATATGGTCACAGAACAACCCCTCAGTGACTTCTAATATCCTTATCATTTACACTAGGGGTACATTATCCCTTATAATACATGAGTGATACTCAGAGTTCCCTGTATAACTCAGCCTGCAGCCTTGTGCCTTTATATGGTCACAGAACCCCTCAGTGACTTCTAATATCCTTAT
This sequence comes from Xenopus laevis, assembly GCF_017654675.1. Classification (NCBI taxonomy): domain Eukaryota; kingdom Metazoa; phylum Chordata; class Amphibia; order Anura; family Pipidae; genus Xenopus; species Xenopus laevis. Next base: position 6,945,488 of record NC_054373.1, read on the forward strand.
CAATTACAGTAGGGGGTACATTATCTCTTATAATACATGAGTGATACTCAGAGTTCCCTGTATAACTCAGCCTGCAGCCTTGTGTCTTTATATGGTCACAGAACAACCCCTCAGTGACTTCTAATATCCTTATCATTTACAGTAGGGGGTACATTATCCCTTATAATACATGAGTGATACTCAGAGCTCCCTGTATAACTCAGCCTGCAGCCTTGTGCCTTTATATGGTCACAGAACAACCCCTCAGTGACTTCTAATATCCTTATCATTTACAGTAGGGGGTACATTATCCCTTATAATACATGAGTGATACTCCGAGTTCCCTGTATAACTCAGCCTGCAGCCTTGTGCCTTTATATGGTCACAGAACAACCACTCAGTGACTTCTAATATCCTTATCATTTACAGTAGGGGGTACATTATCCCTTATACTACATGAGTGATACTCAGAGTTCCCTGTATAACTCAGCCTGCAGCCTTGTGTCTTTATATGGTCACAGAACCCCAGTGACTTCTAATATCCTTATCATTTACAGTAGGGGGTACATTATCCCTTATAATACATGAGTGATACTCAGAGTTCCCTGTATAACTCAGCCTGCAGCCTTGTGCCTTTATATGGTCACAGAACAACCACTCAGTGACTTCTAATATCCTTATCATTTACAGTAGGGGGTACATTATCCCTTAAACTACATGAGTGATACTCAGAGTTCCCTGTATAACTCAGCCTGCAGCCTTGTGCCTTTATATGGTCACAGAACAACCCCTCAGTGACTTCTAATATCCTTATCATTTACAGTAGGGGGTACATTATCCTTATAATACATGAGTGATACTCAGAGTTCCCTGTATAACTCAGCCTGCAGCCTTGTGTCTTTATATGGTCACAGAACAACCCCTCAGTGACTTCTAATATCCTTATCATTTACAGTAGGGGGTACATTATCCCTTATAATACATGAGTGATACTCAGAGTTCCCTGTATAACTCAGCCTGCAGCCTTGTGTCTTTATATGGTCACAGAACAACCCCTCAGTGACTTCTAATATCCTTATCATTTACAGTAGGGGGTACATTATCCCTTATAATACATGAATGATACTAGTATAGTGAGTTGTGCATATGTCAGAGCAATTATGTGGGAAGTGCTATCAGTAATAGGAAATTAAATGTTAGTTAATTGTATTTGCCTATGATTATGGGGAACCACAACAGTCGCACTGATTGTTGTATTTACATTTAGTATCACATTAGGGAAGGCAACAATGCGCCGGGAGTTAAAGGCCAATCCTTATCGTTTGCGGCTGGGCTCCATGCCTCAATCCCTTGCGCAGTTCTTCAGGTTATTAGAGTAATTCCTCCACTGTGGTTTTAAAGTCACGCTAACAACTTTCCAATATCCATTCATTCCTTATTCTCACTGTAAATGTAATTTCTATTGAAAACAACGTCTGTCTGTCCCTTTCTTTTCTCCAGTTCTGACTCTTGAAACATTGTAGCAGCAAAGAGAATATTCAGAGACTATAAACTGACATAGAGCAATTACATTTGTGCCATAACTATAAACCCAGTGATATTTTTAAATAATGTATATTAAAGTGTTGCTTAGAATTGCATATTCTTTCATTGTGCAATTAAAATAAAAAAAAATCAAGTTTTGGGTGGAGTTTCCCTTTAAATACTAAAAAACTTTGATAATTAATGGTTAGTGAAACAAAATATATAAGCGAGGAATACCTATGCTGCCATAGTTTTATGGGATCTCTCTGTACAGACTATGAGCAAACTTAGGGACTGTTCCTGCTGAATTGTGCTTAGTACAGGGAATACCTATGCTGCCATAGTTTTATGGGATCTCTCTGTACAGACTATGAGCAAACTTAGGGGCTGTTCCTGCTGAATTGTGCTTAGTACAGGGAATACCTATGCTGCCATAGTTTTATGGGATCTCTCTGTACAGACTATGAGCAAACTTAGGGGACTGTTCCTGCTGAATTGTGCTTAGTACAGGGAATACCTATGCTGCCATAGTTTTATGGGATCTCTCTGTACAGACTATGAGCAAACTTAGGGGCTGTTCCTGCTGAATTGTGCTTAGTACAGGGAATACCTATGCTGCCATAATTTTATGGGATCTCTCTGTACAGACTATGAGCAAACTTAGGGGCTGTTCCTGCTGAATTGTGCTTAGTACAGGGAATACCTATGCTGCCATAGTTTTATGGGATCTCTCTGTACAGACTATGAGCAAACTTAGGGGCTGTTCCTGCTGAATTGTGCTTAGTACAGAGGAATACCTATGCTGCTATAGTTTTATGGGATCTCTCTGTACAGACTATGAGCAAACTTAGGGACTGTTCCTGCTGAATTGTGCTTAGTACAGGAGAATACCTAATCCCAACTTTCCTTCCATTAAAAAGAAACAGTTGATAAAAAGGAAAAACGTGAAGCAAAGTTTCTCATTAAATACATAAACTATAAAATTCGCAGCCATTGTCGCATGTCGAGGGCTATAAATTTACTAACACAGAGTTGTCGGTAATTGATTTATAGTCCATTTTACATCGGCCTTTTATTTCTTGCGTCTGGTCCCGCATAACTGATTTATCTTCTGTCGGTGCTGCTGAGACGTCTGCTCTTTTATTGATTCAAAGCGACACTGTTGGCGTAAGCGCCGGGAGTTGCGACTTTATATCCCCGCGCGGGGGGGTAGATTAAAGGGAAAGTAAAGTGTAAAATAGAATAAGGCTAGAAATGCTGTATTCAAACATAAACATGAACTTGCTGCACCACAAGCCTAATCAAACAAATGATTTATGCTTTCAAAGTTGGCCACAGGGGGTCACCATCTTGTAACTTTGTTATACATCTTTGCAAGACCAAGACTGTGCACATGCTCAGTGTGATCTGGGCTGCTTAGGGATCGTCATGAAATAACAAAACAGCACAAGTCAAATAATATCTGCCAGAAGCCGATACACAAGACTGATTAATAATCAGAATATACAGACTGCACTGGGTCCTGTGTTGTCATGTAATCTAATGTGGATTTTATAGTTTTTCTATTGTTTAATACAAACTTTCTCCAACTCTGCAGAACCAGTGGCTGCAGCAAAATAATCCTCCAAATAGAATCCCAGTTTATCTGTTTAAATCTGGCTCCATGATCTTTGTCCCTGCAGCTGGAGTTGGAAACAGTAAAGGGGATGAAAAGCAAAAATAAAATCCAATACAAATCTATACACAGTCGCCGACTGCTCTACAGGGAAACAAACAAAGCTGCTTGAGTTCTGCTTGGCTGGGAAGTAAGGCGGGGGCTCCCCCTGCTGTTCATAAGTATGATTGTTTCCCTGCAGAGCAGTTAGGGACCGTCTGACAATTCCTATCCACAGCAGAAAATGAAGGGAGAATTTCACTGCATACAGTCAGGTTTCTTATAAAAACTGTCACATTTATTAATTAAAGTATATTGGAGATTGGTTTCTTTTTTATTTAAGAAAGTAAAAATTGGATTTTATTTGTTTGCCTTTACATGCCCTTTAAAGGGGAGGGGGAGGCACCAATTATCTCCAGTTGTAATTATCACTGCCAGTCTTTGGGCGGAGGGTAAATTCCTATAGGAATAAAATAGATAGTAGCGCAGGCTGATAAAGTCTCTGGTTGTTATTACAGGGGGCCGGACACTGTTGGTGACGGTTCAGGACACGCAGAGATACACGATGCTCTTCTCCTCCATTATTCTCAAGTGCGACTACAGCACCTCGGCTCAGATCCAGGATGTGGCCGTCACGTGGAGGTTCAAATCCTTCTGCAAGGATCCCATATTTGATTACTACTCTGCAGGTAAGTCCTGCAACTTTTCTATTCTCTGCACTGGGGGTTCTGACTCCTAATACAATGTAGCACAAGCCTGCTGGGAGAGATCTGTCCTATCTAGTCTTATATTCATGGGTAGCAAAATGGAGATGAAACTGTAATACTGCCGGTGGTATTGGCTCTTACATTGGACACAAAAGTGACAGACAATTTTCTCTCAGCCTATCAGGCATCGCTGAGTCTCAATCAAGACCCCGCCAATGACTGCAATGACAACCAGCGGGAGGTGAGAATCGTCATCCAGAAGCGAGGGCAGAACGAACCAGTGCTGGGCGTGGATTACAGACAGCGCAAAATCACCATTCAGAATAGTAAGTGATACAGATCCTATCTGATCCCCCATTGTAAGCAGCAGTCCTGTCCTGCTTTATGGCAGCTGAGATTCTAGCTATCTGTATAACAGAACATTCTGTCCCAGTGGCTGCACAGATCCTATCTGATCCCCATTGTAAGCAGCAGTCCTGTCCTGCTTTATGGCAGCTGAGATTCTAGCTATCTGTATAACAGAGCATTCTGTCCCAGTGACTGCACAGATCCTATCTGATCCCCATTGTAAGCAGCAGTCCTGTCCTGCTTTATGGCAGCTGAGATTCTAGCTATCTGTATAACAGAACATTCTGTCCCAGTGGCTGCACAGATCCTATCTGATCCCCATTGTAAGCAGCAGTCCTGTCCTGCTTTATGGCAGCTGAGATTCTAGCTATCTGTATAACAGAGCATTCTGTCCCAGTGGCTGCACAGATCCTATCTGATCCCATTGTAAGCAACAGTCCTGTCCTGCTTTATGGCAGCTGAGATTCTAGCTATCTGTATAACAGAACATTCTGTCCCAGTGGCTGCACAGATCTGATTTTTTCACATTACTTCAGGATTTTACTTGTATTATTAGCGACTCAGATAAGAAAAGGAAACAAATAATTCAGCTTTTAATAAACAGCGCCATCAAGTGGTAACAGATATTATTATCCGCTAAGACTGTGATTAAGCAGCGGCTTTTGTGCTCAAATTCAACTCCTCGGAGCCACAGTGTCACCTAATTTAATGCCTCTCCCTATTACTGTGGTTTAAATAATAGAAACTCAACTGTAAAATATATATATATATATATAATACACAAAAGCCATGAATATCTTGTAAATTATATCCTTATAAACGGTGAGTTCTGATGTCATCAGTTATAAACGGTGAGTTCTGATGTCATTTCTGTCACATGACTCACAAAAACTTGTGTATTATAATAAATAAAGTACCCCCAGTTGCTTATAATATCCTTATATTTTACAAGAGGGGTACTTTATTCAATATATCTATATCTATATATATATATATTGTGTGTATAACAAACAAATACAGACTAGTGTGAGGATATGGAGTCATTTCATTGATGGGTCAGTGATGGTGAGTGACACCTTTTGACTGGGGGGTGATGGGTGGAAATAAGTGGGTGCCGGGGGCAGTGAGGGTTGATTTGTGTATAAAGGGATTTCACTTGTTCCTTCCCCCCAGTTCTGTCAGGCTCCATTATGTTCCTCCTGCTCAGCAGCCGGCAGCTCCTCATTCCCCCACAGCCCCAATCTGTCACATTAGCTCTAACTGTCAGGCTGCATATGTCCTGTCTGTCTGTGTCGGTGGGAGTCCTGCTGACTGTCAGAATGTCGTTTCATGTCCCTTGACTCTCAGCCAGACGGCACAGGGAATGTTCAGCTGACAAAATAATGGAAACCCTCAATATAAATAATAGATGTATATACACGATATTGACTCCAGCACCCCCACATCTCATTTCTAAACCAGGGAGTTGGATATGAAGTTGCCCCTCCCTTTGCTGCTATAACTGCCCCATCTCTTCTGGGAAGGTCCCACTAGATATTGGAACATTGTTGCTGGGAGTTGTTGCTGGGAGTTGTTTCCATTCAGCCACAAGAGCATTAGTGAGGTTGGGCACTGATATTGGGGATCAGGCTGACAGTTGGGGATCCAGTTCATTCTACTGGGCTTCAGTTGGGTTGTTCCTCCTGTTGCTGCTATAACTGCCCCATCTCTTCTGGGAAGATCCCACTAGATGTTGGAACATTGTTGCTGGGAGTTGTTACTGGGAGTTGTTGCTTTCATTCAGCCACAAGAGCATTAGTGAGGTTGGGCACTGATATTGGGGATCAGGTTTACAGTTGGGGTCCCAGTTCATTCTACTGGGCTTCAGTTGGGTTGCTCCTCCTATTGCTGCTTTAACTGCTCCATCTCTTCTGGGAAGGTCCCACTAGATGTTGGAACATTGTTGCTGGGAGTTGTTGCTGGGAGTTGCTTCCATTCAGCCACAAGAGCATTAGTGAGGTTGGGCACTGATATTGGGGATCAGGCTCACAGTTGGGGATCCAGTTAATTCTACTGGGCTTCAGTTGGGTTGAGGTCAGGGCTGAGTGCAGTCAGGTTCTTCCCATCTCAGCAAACTCATTCCTTATGGACCTGGCTCTGTACATGGGGGGGTTATTGTGCTGAAACAGGAAAGTGCCCCATCCCCAAACTGTTCCACAAAGCAGGAAACTCAGGAATGTCACTGTAGCCTTAAGGTTTCACTGGAACCAGGGACCCAACAGCCCCAGATCATTATTTCTATTGCTTCTGTGTTCTACGGTGCCCACCTGTACACCCACCACTCCAGCTGACACTTAGGAACGGGCAAAACAATCCTTCTGACCTCTAGTGGCAGCCAATAGAATTTTCTGTAGGATTTTCTCGAATGAATTTATATCAATAGGAAGGTATTAGAGTGACCTCTAGTGGCAGCCACAAGTATTTTCTCGAAAGAATTTATATCCAGTATGTAATTAGTCGGTATATACTCCGGCACTCACCAACCTTCAGCCAACTCAGTGCTCCCCATTCAAGGCGTATAGTAGAAGCGCTCACGTGTATAAGAGCATAGAACAAAGAAATGTCTGAGCCCCTGCAGGTTAAGGTGAATACATCAAATAATATTTACAAATGAACAGCTACAGAGTTGGATACATTGGTGCATTTCCAGTTAACCAGTTCAGGCACTGGACACACATTTGTTTTATAAAACGTAACTTTTAATAATAGTACTGTAAAACCACGCTGCCACGTACAATAGACTCACTACTATATTGATTCATAAGTAGTGCTGGACCTTGTCCATAAAACCACAATTAATTAAAATCAACAAAAGGTGGAACGGCGGTGTAGTTGAACTAGTAAAACCACAATTAAATAGTGTAATACAGTGATCCCCAACCAGTAGCTCGCGAGCAACATGTTGCTCTCCAACCCCTTGAATGTTGCTCTCTGTGTCCTCAGAGCAGATGCTTATTTTTGAATTCCAGGCTTGGAAGCAAGTTTTAATTGCATAAAAACTAAGTATAGTGCCAAGTACAGCCTCTTGTAGGCTTCCAGTCCACATAGGGGCAACCAAATGGCCAATCACAGCCCTTATTTGGCTCCCCATGGGACTATTTTATGCTTGTGTTGCTCCCCAACTCTTTTTACATTTGAATGTGGCTCATGGGTAAAAAAAGGTTGGGGACCCCTGGTGTAATAGTTTAAGTAATAAGGGTGTTGATCAGTGACTGATCCCTTTTCTGTATCCCCACAAACGGGCTCTCACCCGTCTCAGTCCCTTTCACCATTCGTTATGCCCCATGTGGGTTTTAACTAGGGATGCACCAAATCCAGGATTCGGTTCGGGATTCGGCCTTTTTCAGCAGGATTCGGATTCGGCTGAATCCTTGTGCCTGGCCGAACCGAATCCTAATTTGCATATGCAAATTGTGGGGAGGGTGGGATTTCACCTGACTTTTTGTTACAAAACAAGGAAGTAAACCAATTTTTTTCCACTTTTTCCTTTCCCGTCCCTAATTTGCTTATGCAAATTAGGATTCGGATTTGGTTCAGTATTCAGCCGAATCTTCCAAGATGGATTCGGGGATTTGGCCGAATCCAAAATAGTGGATTCGGGGAATCCCTCGTTTTAACTACTGGTGAGGGATAAACAAGTTTCAGGAGGTAAAGTAAAAGCTCAATTGCCGAGGGGTGAAAATCAGATTTTTTTTCCTGCAAAGCAAATTTTCGTGAAAACGTGATAAATAAGCATAAAAAACCCGAGCAGATTTGATTGGAGTTTGTCTGGTTACCTTCCCATTGTTCTGTTGTTAGGCTGCTGGGGGGAAGGGAGGGGGTGATATCACTCCAACTTGCAGTACAGCAGTAAAGAGTGATTGAAGTTTATCAGAGCACAAGTCACATGACTGGGGGCAGCTGGGAAACTGACAATATGTCTAGCCCCATGTCAGATTTTAAAATGAAATATAAAAAAAATCTATTTGCTCTTTTGAAAAATGGATTTCAGTGCAGAATTCTGCTGGAGCAGCACTATTAACTGATGTGTTTTGGAAAAAAAAACGTTTTCCCATGACAGTATTCTTTTCCTGTTTTTTTTTTCTAGAGGCCGACCTGGTGATCAGTGAGGTCATGTGGTGGGACCATGGAGTCTATTTCTGCTCAGTGGAAGCTCAGGGGGACACGTCGGGGGACCCCGATAAAGAGGTCAAACTGGTTGTGCTGCGTAAGTTTTTTGAGCGTCAGCTCTTGGCATTTTCTCTCTCTCGCTGATTGGAGGATTTGCTGTCTACACCCCCAGACTATGCTTTATGGATCCACCCGATTGCTAGTTCCTCTGCTCACATGGGAATCAAACTTTACACATGTAATCATGAAATCTGCAACGATGTGTGGGTTCTCCGTAAATTTCATGGAAATGAGGGTTCAGATTTGGTTCATTTTGACGCAGATTCGGTCAAATTAGGGTCTTTCAAAAAATCTTATCATACACTGAGTCCTTGATCTGGCACAGCCCGGGCCAACGAAGCCCCCCAGAGGGAGAAATTAGGCTTTTTGCAGCAGGTCTAGTCAGGCCCGGATGTGTGGAAAGGTCACATAGGCCTGGGCTTAGGGCGTCAGGATTTAGGGGGGCGGCATGTTGCCCAACCTCACCCACATTGGTTCAAAAACACTGGGGATGCGCTGGAGATACAATAATTTTTTCATGATGAAAATTTGCACGAATAGAAGGGAGAGGAAAGGGGTGACGAACGGCAGTGGGCTTAAAGGCGCCCTCTATGTAAATCCGGCCCAGGGTCTAGTAACCCATAGTAACCAATCAACATTTAATTGGCTAATGTGGGTTACTTTTATATCATCAGCCCCAAGATGCCAGGGAACAAGAGTTGATTGGGGATACACACAGACTATTCTCTCTCTTGCTGTCTGTGCAATAGGCTGACTGGCAAGTGTTTCTGGGAGCTGTAGTTGCACCTACAGGGCATGAGATTGGGTTTGTACACTGGTACTGCACTAGAGGGGACGTTACAGGTCAGATATAGACCCACCAACCAGCTCCTACATGATTCCTCTCTGACAATAACCTGCTGGACCCCCTACAATCTGGTTTTAAGCCACAACACTCCACGGAAACTGCCCTGACTCGACTAACTAATGACCTTTTAACCGCTAAAGCCAACAATCATTTCTCACTACTAATACCGCTTGATCTCTCAGCCGCATTTGACACTGTAGATCACCCTCTCCTCCTCCAGCCCCTCCAGTCACTTGGCCTTCGTGACACAGCCCTGTCTTGGTTCTCTTCTTACATCTCCAATCGTTCCTTTAGTGTCTCCTACAATGGAGTATCATCTTCTCCCCTACCTCTTTCTGTTGGGGTTCCTCAAGGCTCTGTCCTGGGACCATTACTATTCTCCCTCTATACTTCCTCCCTCTGCAAATTAATCAACTCGCATGGTTTCCAATACCACCTCTATGCTGACGATACTCAGATCTATCTCTCCTCTCCTGATCTCAATCCAGAACTCCTAACTCGTGCCTCCTCCTGCCTGTCCGCTATCTCTACCTGGATGTCACAACGCTACCTTAAATTAAACCTCTCTAAAACTGAAATGGTTCTCTTTCCTCCAACTAACACCAGTAGCATCCCAGAAGTATCTATCATAGTTAACAATTCCACTATCTCCCCATCTCCTCAGGCCGGTGCCTTGGGGTTATCCTAGATTTTGCCCTGTCCTTCACGTCTAGACTACTGTAACTCTCTATTAATTGGCCTACCCCACCAGAGTCTGTCATCTCTCCAGTCCATAATGAACACTGCCGCCAGGCTTATACACCTCGGTAACCGCTCCTCCTCCTCCTCTGCTTTATCACTCTGCCAATCCCTGCTCTGGATTCCACTGCCTTTCAGAATAAAATTCAAACGATGACCCTGACATTCAAAGCACTTCATAACTCTGCCCCACCCTACATCTCTGTAAACACTTTTACTTTACAGCGCTGTGGAATATGCTGGTGCTATATAAATAAATGTTAATAATAATAATCCCTTGCACTGTGACTGTTGCATGTGCTTCTTCATCCACAGATTGGCTGACCGTTCTCTTTATCATCCTGGGAGCCTTGTTTCTCTTCCTCCTGATTGGCATTTGCTGGTGCCAGTGCTGCCCACACTGCTGCTGCTGTTACGTTCGCTGCCCGTGCTGCCCAACCAGATGCTGCTGCCCGGAAGAAGGTAAAAAGTGGAGAAAACTGGTTTAGATAACTTGTAATATTTGCCTGTAGTTTGCTGCTCAGAGTAACAGATCCTGCCTTGGGCTAAGGGTTCAGTTTGTGCTGCAAATTTGCAATGAACCTTTTAGTGATTTATCCCCCTTAAAGGAGAACTATTGTACAATGAAAATTTAATATAAGCTTTATCATTCTAAAATAAGACATTATTATTATTATACATATAAATAAATATTCTCCAAAAATAATCAAGTTACTCTTCACACTCAGCGTCTGTTTCTCTTCATTTTTATGAAGTTATTTCAGAAACTGTACAGAATTTTTAATTATGTTTTGAAAGTTTCTTATTTCAGTGTGATAAAGCTAATATTACTTTTTAATTTTCCCGATAGTTCCCCTTTAATGGTTTATCCACTTCTATAAATTGTGTGTGTGATGCTGCCACCAAGTGGTTGAATACAGTAATAATGATTTCAGTTCTCCTGCACAGGAGGGATAATGTCGCCACCATGTGTTTGTAGTGGGTAATGACAGTGGTTGATAGAATGGGCTGCACAATGGTTTCTCAGTGAGTGGAACAGGTTGGAGTGTCTGGGAGTCTTGTGATAGCTTGTTGTGATTGGCTGATAACTGTCTCACAAGCAGCTGATCATTTCTTATAGAATGAGAGTAAGCAAGAAATTCCACTGTGAAGTTCCCAAAATGCTCTTCTCCTCTTTAAATTGTTTTAATTCTCTTCCCCAGCTCTCGCCCGTCACAATTACATGAAACAAATGGAGAGCATGACCCCTTGGATGTTAGACAGGCCGTTTTATGCGGGAGCCGACCGAAACTCCCAGCATTCCTCTTACCAACTGAATCCATTGCTCCAGCGAGGTAAAAAAAAGGGTTAATTGGTTTCTTAAAGGGATTCAAGAGTTCAAAAGGAACTTTTTGGAAGCTGGAGGGTAGGGTCAAGGTGGAGGCAGTCATTGGGGTCAAGGTGGAGGCAGTCAGTGGGATCAAGGTGGAGATAGTCAGTGGGGTCAAGGTGGAGGCAGTCATTGGGGTCAAGGTGGAGATAGTCAGTGGGGTCAAGGTGGAGGAAGTCAGTGGGGTCAAGGTGGAGGAAGTCAGTGGGGTCAAGGTGGAGGCAGTCAGTGGGGTCAAGGTGGAGGCAGTCAGTGGGGTCAAGGTGGAGGAAGTCAGTGGGGTCAAGGTGGAGGAAGTCAGTGGGGTCAAGGTGGAGGCAGTCAGTGGGGTCAAGGTGGAGGCAGTCAGTGGGGTCAAGGTGGAGGCAGTCAGTGGGGTCAAGGTGGAGGCAGTCAGTGGGGTAAAGGTGGAGGCAGTCATTGGGGTCAAGGTGGAGGCAGTCATTGGGGTCAAGGTGGAGGCAGTCATTGGGGTCAAGGTGGAGGCAGTCATTGGGGTCAAGGTGGAGGCAGTCATTGGGGTCAAGGTGGAGGCAGTCATTGGGGTCAAGGTGGAGGCAGTCATTGGGGTCAAGGTGGAGGCAGTCATTGGGGTCAAGGTGGAGATGGAAGAGTAAACTAAGACAGAGGGGCAAGAAGGTGACAGTAGTGTATGTATATATATATCTATATATATATATATATATATATATATATATATATATATATATATATATATATATATATATATATATATATATATATACACACAGTTGAAGATGGATCAAATAGATTTATTCACACATCACTCGTGTATTCCAACGTTTCGGCCCTCGTTGGGGCCTTTATCAAGGATAGAGTGCAAGTGGCAAAAGTGTGGTTTAAATAGACAATTTCCTTTCAAAAAAGGCACCAAAATGACGTCATCAGTCATCTAACACTGTCATTGGTGTAATTCAATTAGTTGTGCTTGTAAAAACATATTGTGATTTCTCCACTAGATGTCGCTCTAAGTCATAGAAATGACTTAGAGCGACATCTATGTTACCCTATAATGAAAAAAAAGGCCTTGAAGCCCTGTAAAATAGTCATGAATTTATTTGATTGTATATGTAAAATGTAAAGTATTGTTTGATAGGTAAATGAAGGCCTTTTTTTCATTATAGGGTAACATATGGTGGATTTGCTGCCTCTTTAGAACAGAGTAAGCAAGGATTTTTTCCTGTAACAAAGTATACTTTTTATCTATATGTTTGTAATATTGCAATGAATTAGAGCGACATCTAGTGGAGAAATCACAATATGTTTTTCAAGCACAACTAATTGAATTATTTACACCAATGACAGTGTTAGATGACCGATGACATCATTGTATACTGTATATATTATATATCTAGCTGTGGCCCTTTGGGTGTTGTTTGAGTACATCTCCAGTGACAGCAGAAGTCTATTCGGTGGATATGGGAGTTGAAAGCGTCTGATGGGTCACGAGCTGAAATCTTTTTTTTTTTTATATATATTTTTGTCCTGAACCCCAAAACATTTGTTTTTAAAGTTACTTTTCGCTTTTGTTGACTTTAATGTTAGTTTTGGTGTCGTCTCCAGACCTTTCACTGCAGAGCAGCCTTCCCATTCCGGCTCCCATGAGCTTCTCACCTCCCAACAATAAAGTCCTGGATTTTCTGGAGACGGAGATCAAGAATCTGAACACGGCGCAGCCCTTGATGTCCGCTCCCCATTACGGCGGCGCCAGCCATCACCCCAGTATGTTGTCGTCCCTCAGTGAAGTTGGGGTGCGGGAGGTGGATCGCCGGGTCATACAGCTTCCTCCATTGGTCGAACATATTGTCAGCTCCCACCGCAGCACTAACTCCTCCCATCAGCGCAGAAATATGGGCTCCTGGGATCCGCTGGATGGAGAGAGAGACAGGAGGAGGAACAGACAGCTGGACGATTCCCTCTCTAATGAGACTAACTGGAGAGCACAGGAGAGACAGCACAGTGACAGATCCTCTGGACATCGGAGAGATCCACCAAACAACCGCCGCCCAAGAAGAGACGTCTCTCCACCTCGTCGATATGGCGACAGTTACAGTGATGAATCCGCTAACAATGACCCCCGAGGTCGTTCCAACCCGCATTCTGATAGGGCGAGACAGACGGAGAGGAGAAGGTCTCCAGAAAGAGGAGATCAAGGGAGGAGAGGAAGCCCTGACAGATATTCCAGGTCCCAAAGGCACAGGAGAAGTTACTCCCCTCCCCATCGACGTGATTCCTGGAGTTCTGAGGATGAAACTCGTAATAACCAACGCGGGAGGGGACGACGCGAACGCTCGTATGAGTGGCCTGAGGAGAAACCGCCAAGTTATAAATCTCTGGAGATCTGTGCGGGGAAAGCTCCAACCCAACGGCCGGGGGCTGTGAGACAGTCTGTAAGTTTATTGACGACTTCAGCTTCTAATACTCATTCTATAGTATTGTATACAGAGGGGCATAGCATTATGGGATCTCTCTGTACAGACTATGAGCAAACTTAGGGGACTGTTCCTGCTGAATTGTGCTTAGTACAGGGAATACCTATGCTGCCATAGTTTTATGGGATCTCTCTGTACAGACTATGAGCAAACTTAGGGGACTGTTCCTGCTGAATTGTGCTTAGTACAGGGAATACCTATGCTGCCATAGTTTTATGGGATCTCTCTGTACAGACTATGAGCAAACTTAGGGGACTGTTCCTGCTGAATTGTGCTTAGTACAGGGAATACCTATGCTGCCATAGTTTTATTGGATCTCTCTGTACAGACTAAGAGCAAACTTAGGGGACTGTTCCTGCTGAATTGTGCTTAGTACAGGGAATACCTATGCTGCCATAGTTTTATGGGATCTCTCTGTACAGACTATGAGAAAACTTAGGGACTGTTCCTGCTGAATTGTGCTTAGTACAGGGAATACCTATGCTGCCATAGTTTTATTGGATCTCTCTGTACAGACTAAGAGCAAACTTAGGGGACTGTTCCTGCTGAATTGTGCTTAGTACAGAGGAATACCTATGCTGCCATAGTTTTATGGGATCTCTCTGTACAGACTATGAGCAAACTTAGGGGACTGTTCCTGCTGAATTGTGCTTAGTACAGAGGAATACCTATGCTGCCATAGTTTTATGGGATCTCTCTGTACAGACTATGAGCAAACAGGGGGCGTTTCCTGCTGAATTGTGCTTAGTACAGGGGAATAAATGTAGTTGTATAAAAAAGCATTTAAAATGTGCTTTTTCATCCAATCTCTACTTTTGACTCACTTAAAGGGATAGTAGACCCTATTTGTGTGTTCTGGTGTCTAATTGTTTCTCTTCCCGCAGGACCGGGCAAGTTCCAGAAGTGGGCGGAGCATGGTGATTTAAGCAGAAGATCCAATAAATATCAACTAATGGAACATAATGGGCTCCCGCAGCTCAAATATTCTAACTTGAAAGCTGAAAGAAGGGAAATCGATAGACACATTAAACCGCAATATTGTCAGTGCCTTTAGGTCCTATATCTGTATATTTGGATCATAACCAGGATTTATACAAGTAACTCACTGTCCCACACCAGATACATTAACGCCAGGCTTCAGTGTCATCGCTCACTGGGGATTTTGGGACCAGTTTAGATTAATGACAATTTATCTCTGCAACAAGGAAAAAACATTCAATTACAAAATTCAAATGGTGCCTGGGGTCTTCCTTGTGTTGCACTTACATTAAATTTGTAGCTTCATTGCATTACACTGAAAGAAAATACATTGATTTTTGTATTTCCAGGAGAAATAAACCCACTAAGCCACTTAGGGCCCCTACTCGCCCCCCTCCCCAGCAAGTGCAGCCTCGCCCCCCTCTCCCCAAAATTAACCAGAACTTCCCACTATACTCTCTCCTGTTTGTTGATTCGTTCCAAACATGGCAGCCAACAAGCCCCCTGCGCAAGGAAGACCAGTACTGGGGAGCAGGGACATATTGGGGAGCAGGGACATATTGGGGAGCAGTGGCTCAGGAGGTTTATGTTACATATGTATAATGAGAAGTAGGAGCATTGGCTCTTTATTGTGTAAATATAATCCTATATAATAAAGTCCAAGTGTCTCTGCGTCCAGTCCCTGTGTCCGTGGAAATGCGCTACTGCGCATGGGCCCCACGGGTCCGAAGTCTCGCGAGAGCTTGCTGCAGCCCAGCCGGCGCCGCCATCTTTATTTTACTGACGCGGGTCACGCTACTTGTGGCTCGAGGTGAGGCGAGATGTCGTCTTTGTGCTGGATGGAGGGGAGAAGATAGTAGGGAGTAGAAAGCAGGTAACGGGGATGTGAAGTGTTCAGGGCTATGCTGCTAACCCCCCTCGCCACCAATGTTAACACCCCCCATGGCCACCAATGTTAACCCCCCCTGGCCACCAATGTTAACCCCCCTAGCCACCAATGTTAACACCCCCTGGGCACCAGCATTAACCCCCTGGCCACCAATGCTACAAAGGGGGCCCTGCCTACTAATGTTACCCATTCTGAAATGTTGGGAGGTATGTGACGACATATGTTCTAGTGCCCGTTAATTTAACGGGCTTAATGTATAATATGTATATAATAATGTGGAATGGGAATTACAATATATAAGGGTGTTTATTAAGCTCTGGAGAGTTAGGGGGCCCATACATTAATCACCTGGGCTTAAACAGTGCCCTATACCTGTGCTCTACTTATGTGTACTATATCTGTGCCCTATATTTGTGCTATACACATGTATACCTGTGCCCTACACCTGTGCCTTATACCTGTGCTCTATCCATGTGTACTATATCTGTGCCTGGGCACTTACATGAGCAGAGCCCCGTTGTGCCCCCTGCATGGACTTTCCCCTCAGTAATGTGCAGGGAAACAATTTATTGAGGACACTTACCCACCCCCACCCTTACGTCTGTCCTTTCTTTATGCCACAGGTATCAGCAGCAACACACACAAATATACACACACACATATATACACACATATACACACACACACACACATATACACACACACACATATATACACACACACACACATATACACATATACACACACACACATATATACACAAATATACACACACACATATATACACACATATACACACACACATATATACACACACACACACATATACACATATACACACACACACATATATACACACACACACACTCCATTGTTAGGGGCAGGTGCATTATGGGAAAAACACATGGGGCTTTGCACTTTTTGCCTTGTCCCTGTAGATAAACAAGTCCTTCTGTATCGGCTCATGACATGTTAGAATATTGGCACTGGCCGTTGCTTATCACATTGTGGGAGTTGCAGGAGGTAGAACCGGTGGTGCAGGTCTAGTGAGTTTCTCTCACTTCTCTCCCCCCCCCCCCACACACACACAGTTTAGGGCAGAATATATAAAAATATCAGGATTTGGAGAATTTTGCAGTTTTATATTTTGTTTTTTTTACTGGAGGAAATATGTTGGCGCTGCTGTGTGTAACTGTTTATACTGGATGTGATTCTATCAGGCTGTTTCTCTGCTTCTTATAGGAGATTTTACCTGTGAATAAACCAGACCTGTTTATAGATTCCTGTGTTTGTGCTGTTCCTGCAGGAATGTATTGACTACAATATACACAAGCAACCAATCAGCAATAACTTTAGCACAGACTACTCCAATGAGTAAAGCTCTGATTGGTTGTTGTTAAAGGTTTCCCTCTCGCTGCAGGGCTGATTCTCCAGTCACTTCTGACCAGGGTTGCCAGGTTGGTGGGTGGGCTACTAATTTAAAGCCCAGGTGGGTTCTGAAAGTACAAACAAGCCAAGGTACAGATTTGGGCTACTTTCTGCGCCTTTGGCTGCTTTGTAGTTTGGAAACCAGCCAAAGTTTTTTTTTATTGCCCTAATGTGCCAAGCCTGTGTCTCAATGCATGTTGAGTAATGTAGTTTTTGTTGAACAATTTGCTGAGTGCCAAGTTGAATGTAAGACTACAATACCCAGCATGCAATGGGACTGACTTGTGTAGACGTCGTGAGTTAACAGATTTTGGGCTCTGTACCCCGATCTCCCGTCACTTTTAAACATTCTCACATTTTCTGGTGACTTTCAGGCGAAAATCTGCTGGACAGCAAAATGTCTAGCGGTTGACCATGTTTTACCAATATTTGTTTAAAATTGTATATGTTTTCGGGCCTCCTGGGACCCCCTCCCCAGTAATGGGTGAATCTGTCCCATTTTGCTTAATGGAAAAATTTGCAAATCCGTGAAAATTTGAAAAAGGCGCCTTTTCACACATATTCATTAATTTTTTTAGACTTTTTTTTTTTTTTCACTGCACATATTTGGCTATTTGTGGGCTGCTGTTGAAGTGCCTCTTGGCTAGTTTTGTAGCCGACTTTGACTGGTTTTGAAAATTAGACCTGGCCCCCCTGCTTCTGACGCTGACTGCACTGGTATTCAAGTCATCCAGTCAGTTCCTTATCAGGCCAGATTATCAGTGTGACTGGATCGGCAGTTGGTAGCAGGTGGTTTAAACAGCAGCTATCAGAGTTCCCCACATGCAGTTCCTGTGGGTGTTTGTGTAACCGATCTTATGATCAAAGAGCAGGGGGTACGATTGGGCCAGGGCCCGCACCCCCTCAGGGCCCCCCAGCAGCTCAAGCGCCATGATTCCCGGCCATTTCCGGGTGTACGGAGGGGGGTGGGGGGCCCGGCAGAGCGTCCTGCGCCAGGGCCAGCCCCCCTCTAGTTACGTCACTGATCAAATTTCTCTCAGCTTCCTGAATAGCGCAGAATCAGGGGTGCTTCGCCAATGAGGCGAGTTGAGGCTGTCGTCTCAGGCGGCAGCGCCCCACTAGGTACCAGGGGGCAGCAAAAATGCTGCTCCTGGTACTTTAAGAGCGAATTTCTGGGGGAGGGGGGGCAGCAGCAACTGCTGCTGCCTCAGGCGGCGGAGGAGCCAGGATCGTCCCTGCGCAGAATTTACTGCATAATGTTCAGAGTAAAGGTCTGAAATTATCCTCACACCTGTCCTATCTTTACACACCTGCTTTTAAATTTCAAACACCTGCTCCCAACACCTGCCAGTATCCCATAAACAGCAGGAGCCATATCAGATTAACGTGGGAAGTGATATACAATCTCACCTACATAATATTATACATTAAGCATTGGGGGGACTACAATAAGCCCCTTGTCTCCTGAGGGCACAATCCCAAATATTCCCAGTTTTATGGAGATTCCTGACTGGTCTATAACAACATTCCGCAGCAGTGGGCTGATCAGATTTTGAAAGCACCACAAGTAAACAGATTTTATACTTCAAGGTGAAAAATGCCCCTAACAATAAGTTGATCCCAGAAAACCATATATTTTTGGAATATACTCCAGTGCCTAGAGTAAGTTTCCCATCAGTCCTTGTTTCCTGGGGACAGGCCCCGTTTCGGGGGAGATTGGAAAAAGTGACCCCCGGAAATGTCTCCACAATGTCCCCGTCATACTGATCTCCCTAACCACAAGGTTTACATTAACTTTTAGTATGTTATAGAATGGACAATTCTAAGCGACATTTCAATTGGTCTTGATTGGTTTTTTTTAAAATAGTTTTTGAATTATTTGCCTTCTTCTGACTTTCCAGCTTTCTAATGGGGGTCACTGACCCCATCTAAAAACAAATTCTCTGTAGGGCTACACATTTATTGTCATTGCTACGTTTTATGAATAGGGATATATATAAATAGAGAAAGATTAAAAGAAGGATTGAGACACAGAACAATGAGAAGGCAGAAAAAAAATTAGGGGAAAAGGAAATTAAAAAGCCAAATGAAAGTAGGAATAGAAGTGAGAACATAGAGTGTTCCTGAGAAAAGGAGACAACAGAGATATATAAGACTCAAGAGAAACATGGAAGAGGGGAGCAGAGTAAAGGAAGGTGGGTGATCACAGGGGGAGGGGCTAATTTAAGAATAAAGTTCATAAATGGAAAAAGTGAGGAAACCTGGAGAAACAGAAGATCAAAGATCCTGGATTAAATAGACAATAACGAAAGGAAATAGAAGGAATGGCAGAAGCATCTGTAGAGAGTTGTGGTCCTGTGTCCTGGGGGTACTAATTACTCTTACTTGTAGGGGTTCTGTCCCAATGCTCTGGGTATGGTCTTCATTCAACCCAACCTTTCAAGATTAACTGCTATCAGGCATCAAACAGTTTCCCCCAAAGGTTCAACTATAGCTCCCAACATCTTGAAGAGGCTAAAGCCTTTGGAATGATGGAGATATAGTTGATAAAACTGGAAGGATCTCTGCTCAGTGATCTCTACTGATTATCGATTTTTTTATTTGAAAAATAGGAAGTGGTTTTGGGGACAGTAACAAAGATCAGACATAGTCTAATACAATTTTTTCTTTTTATGTGTCCCAGGGTTTCATTTAAAATCTGGTAACCGTAGCCCAGTACAGCAGCCCTACATCTTAAATAATCCAAAATATTTGTTCCATTTGTGAAGATTGTGGACACCTCGTTGTCTCTCCTTCACTCAATCTATTGACCATGTCCAGTCATGTGACCAGTCTGGAACAGAACTCTGTGTTTTTTGTGCAAAACTGGAATTTGCTCCGTGACGAGGACATTTGTTGTTGTTGGAGTTTCTGATCACAATTTGGGCTTTTCATAGGAAACAGGTATGTGATCGGGTATAATTCTTATCAATTAGGTGCTTTTAAGCAAGAGAAAGTGCAATTCTGTTATATTGTTTTTGTAGGTAAGTGGAGGGGGTGCTCTAATGTGTAACTGGATCGACATTCAATCACAACAAGCCCATAGCTACAATTATGGAGCCAGCTACCCACTCACCTTCTATCCTCCCCTGATCCCTCCACCTTTTCTCTTCCCTTCTCTCATTATTCTGTAGTTTTTACCTTTTGCTCAATCCTACCTTCTCACTCTTTCCCTTTCTTTGCCTACATTTCTTACACCTACAACAGCCTTTTCTTTTCCCTCTGGTCTCCGCTCTTTCGTTTGTCTTCTACTGCTTTCCCCACCCCTTCTCTCTTCTCTTATACCCCTTCTTACTTCTCCTGTACCTCTTCTCCTGTACCCCTTCTCTCTTCTCCTATACCCCTTCTCTCTTCTCTTATACCCCTTCTCTCTTCTCTTATACTCCTTCTTACTTCTCCTGTAGCCCTTCTCTTTTCCTGTAGCCCTTCTCTCTTCTTTTATACCCCGTCTCTCTTCTCCTACACCCCTTCTCCCTTCTTTTATACCCCTTCTCTCTTCTCTTATACCCCTTCTCAGTTCTCCTACACCCCTTCTCCCTTCTTTTATACCCCTTCTCTCTTCTCTTATACCCCTTCTCAGTTCTCCTGTACCCCTTCTCTCTTCTTTTATACCCCGTCTCTGTTCTCCTACACTTCTTCTTCTATACCCCTTTTCCCTTCTTCGTTCTTTTATACCCCTTCTCACTTTTCCTGTACCCCATCTCTCTTCTCCTATGCCCCTTCTCTCATACCCCTTCTCTCTTCTCCTCTACTCCTACTCTCTTCTCCTATACCCCTTCTCTCTTCTCTTATATCCCTTCTCTCTTCTTTTAAGTCCTGCTAATTTGCATGTGTATTGGTGAATCCTCTGTGAGTTGTGCAGCACATTATTTAGTAGGTGTCCCACAATGATGCTGGGAAAAAGCTGCATTTTTGGTAAAAACATGGCCATGGGACTTTTAGGATTTTTAAAGTGATACTGACACTAAAAACTACTTTTTAAAATATGAATGTACATTAAAAGTTACCTATAGGTCATGTTGATCATTTTTTGCTTAGAGGTTTGTTTTGTAAGTAATTGTTAATTGAAGTTCCTAAACCTGACTGTGTTTACAACCTGTCAGAGTTTCTAATACTAACGGACTCCTGCTGCACAAATATGGCAGCCCCCTCATACAGGAACATGGGGCATCAGACAGGTAATGTAAAAGCAACAGGCAAATACTTTATGGCAAAGTTATAAGTAGCTTTCAAAGGCAATATTATGATAGATGTAAAAAAAAAAAAAAAGAGTTTAATTTTTGGTGTCAGTATCTCTTTAACATTTGTGTTTGTTGCCAGACACACATCCCTATGATCATTTACAAAGACGCAGAAGCTTGTCGAGTCCTGTAAACTTGTGATGTTGATCTGTATTATTCCTTTTCCCAGTACAGCAACTCCCAGGCACCACCTTTCTATTAATCCTGCTCTCACTGGGTATGATATTGTATCCTCATTGTACTCAGACAACTATAATGTGTGTTTATCCAGTTACTCTGATCTAATCAGTCGGCTTGTGACTATATATATATATATATATATATATATTCTTCTAAATGGACCAGCACTCCGAGTATTTTCAATCCAATAGTTTATTAGAACCTCACTCGTGTATCATGATACATGAGGGATGTTATAATAAACTATTGAATTGAAAATACTTGGAGTGCTGGTCCATTACAATAATACTTACACTATTTGACCAAGGACCCACGAGTGGATAAACGAGTAAGAGTGAGGGTACCTCCAGAAACATTATATATATATATATATATATATATATATATATATATATATATATATATATATATATATATATATATATATATTCTCCTATGTAATCCCCAGAGGATACTTTTGACTCAGAATGCAAAAGGCCAAAGTAAAACAGTATAAGATATTAAGATATAATTAATATATATTATTATATCATTGGTCTGTGTTAAGTGTTTATCTTAAACATTTGGGAGACACCTTCACATAAGAAAGTTTTGGGGTGAGGTTGCCATGCTTTTGTGCCTAGACCTATTGTCACAGAACCTTTGCCAGTTCTCCTTTAAAGGGATACTGTCATGGGGAAAACATTTTTTTTCAAAATGAATCAGTTAATAGTGCTGCTCCAGCAGAATTCTGTACTGAAATCCATTTCTCAAAAGAGCAAACAGATTTTTTTATATTCAATTTTGAAATCTGACATGGGGCTAGACATTTTGTCAATTTCCCAGCTGCCCCTGGTCATGTGACTTGTGTCTGCACTTTAGGAGAGAAATGCTTTCTGGCAGGCTGCTGTTTTTCCTTCTCAATGTAACTGAATGTGTCTCAGTGGGACATGGGTTTTTACTATTGAGTGTTGTTCTTAGATCTACCAGGCAGCTGTTATCTTGTGTAAGGGAGCTGCTATCTGGTTACCTTCTCATTGTTCTGTTGTTAGGCTGCTTGGGGAGTGGGTGGGAAGGGGGTGATATCACTCCAACTTGCAGTACAGCAGTAAAGAGTAATCGAAGTTTATCAGAGCACAAGTCACATGACTTGGGGCAGCTGGGAAATTGACAATATGTCTAGCCCCATGTCAGATTTCAAAATTGAATGTAAAAAAATCTGTTTGCTCTTTTGAGAAATGGATTTCAGTGCAGAATTCTGCTGGAGCAGCACTATTAACTGATTCATTTTGAAATTTTTTTTTTCCCATGACAGTATCCCTTTAAAAAAATGTGGCTCTAGTCTAATGTGCCCAACTTTCTCCATAGCAACGAGGATCAGGACCATTGGCCAAGAATAATTGCAGCAAGGAGGTTATTCTTCCCTTGAACCAACACACCACACACAGTTATTGAAACACAAGAAATAAATGGGGGCAGAGTGATAAGTGGGGCAATGGCGCAGTACATTTTTGCAGCTCACTCGCTTTCATCACTAAATAAAGCTCAGGGTCCACTGATGTTTCTTCCTATTCTTTTCATTCCTCCACAGGCTTTTATTATTGTATGTTCTCGTGTTCTTAAGCGTGTCACAGACTATTACTCTACAATTGCTGGTGCCAATAATCTGAAATTCTGATTGGACATGGGTCTAGCTGTGAAAGTGAATCCGGACAGTCTTGGTGCTGGCAGGGAATTTCGGCCAAGTGGTTAGGGATTGTTATGTCTGGAACAATAACCGGACATTGGTAGTTCTCTCTTGTGGTTTATTGTAGACAGTGATCTCTTTGGGAAAAGTACAGTACTGAAATAGTCGCAGCAAACTTATGTTTTAGATTTCCCTTAGAAATCGGAGCAAAATCCATCAGAAAAAGACACGTGCGCAGAGATTGGCTGATTATACCGGACACCATTGCCTTCTGCATCTACGGGTCTGTGAATGATCTGTATCTGCCGGCAGGGAAGCTGCTCATGGACATATTTGAAACCCCAGTGGTACAAAACACAAGGTACAAGCGTTGGCTTTTTTTATTTCTAAATGGCCACCATTATTGGGGAGAAGCAGGACGGACGTGTGATTCATTCCTATAAAGACTTGTAGCTCTTTAGCCGATGTCACTGCCTCTGGGAGCTGTACAGTAATGATAACTAAGGCTTGTCCAGTTGGGTAACATTAGTATGAAGTGTTGGAGTTGCCATCTTGCTCAACCGCAGCCATTACTTATAATCCTCCAACTATTCCAATGTACAACTGCAGCTGTATGGCGTTTAAACAAGCCCATGGGAAGTCTCCCTAATTTGCACCCACAGTTCAGTTCCCTGGTCAAGCAATGCATAGCAACCGATCTAATGTTGGATTCATTACTCTTTGACCAGTAAAAGCTGTCTGATGATTGGTTGCTATGGGTTACAGGACAGTTGTAATTCTTGCCTAGAAATCCTCGACCTACACCCGACCCTTACCTGCCCCCTTCCAACCCGTTCCCCCCTCTATTTAAATACCCACACCCACTGTGATGTCACAAAAGGGCGGGGCAGGTGCAAGTCTTTAAATTTAGGGGCTGGAAGCTGGCAGTGCTCGGTCAAGGGCGGGGAGAGCAAGAGAAGAACTCAACCTGGACCAGCCTGTGACCCGAAAATTTTGTGCAGGAACCGTCCTGAACCCGCCCGACCCACTCATCACTATTGCCTATGTTACTAATAACCTCCTTGATATACAGTATTGTATACTAAATATAAACACAATATTTTGCCTCCTGCAGAAGTTTCATCATTGATGTGACATCACAACTGACGCTAAAAGGGGAGGAGCTTCAAAGCAAAATTGCTGATTTTTGGAAGGAGATTTCCGCGAGTCAGAACTGATCCATAAACGGAGCTGGAAATGACATTAAAAAGGCTAATAAATGAAATTTGTTAAAAAAAATCAGTTTTAAGTGTGGTTGTTACTGTTACAGGGTTCCTCTCCAGCGGCACAAAGAACAAGAACAACAAAAAATGTCACATTGTATTGTCACCAATAGCATTTAGCTACAACCTTGCTGATCATAGTGCGACTGTATCAATTAGGCACAGAATAGCTTAATAGCCAATGCTAATTCCTATGGAATTGCAGGGTTTTTATATAGTTGATAGTAATGATGGGCAAATTTGTCCCGTTTCGCCGCAAATTGGGCTTAGTTGACGCTGGCGTCCATTAAAGTCAATGGGCGTCTGTTAATTATCGTTGGCGTCAAAAAAACGTTGACGCTGGTGAATTTTCACCGGCGAACTTTCGCTGCAAATTCGGGAATTTATTCGCCGGCGGTGAAACATGCCAGTTGACCGCAAATTTGAGCCTGGAGAATAAATTTGCCCATCACTAGTTGCTAGTATAGTAAATGGGGCCACAATGTAGCTCTGATATGTACATTTGCCCTTTACACTTGTCCCAGTAAATCCAGAGTTACATTTGGGTGAATATCGTTCAAGAGGAGAGGAAAGTGGTGGCACGTTCCTTTTGTTCATGCCAAAAACATTGCATTTAATTGGGTTGTTTACCTTTTAGTAAGATGTAGAGCAGTGATCCCCAACCAGTAACATGTTACTCTCCAGCCCCTTGGATATTTCTCCCAGTGGCCTCAAAGCAGATGATTATTTATGAATTCCAGGCGTAGAGGCAAGTTTTGGTCGTATAAAAACTAAGGGGCATATTTATCAAGGGTCGAATTTCGAATTGAAAAAACTTCGAAATTCAAATTCAAAAAGACCAACCGAAATTAAGTCGAAGTTTTTTTTTTTTGGTCGAATAGGTCTGTTTTTGATCTCACGAATTGAATTCGAATTGAAGTTTTTCCCGAAGTCCACCAATTGACTCCCAATAGGTTCTAGGAGGTCCCCCATAGGCTAAAACAGCAATTCGGCAGCTTTTAAAAGTGAATGGTCAAAGCTTGAGTTTTTAAAGAGACAGTACATAATAAAGTTTGATTCGAATTTTTTTCAAATTCAAATCAAATTTACAGTACACAAAAAATAGCTCAAAATTAGAATTTTTTTCATTCGAAAATTCACCTCGACCTTTGATAAATCTACCCCTTAGTGTAGAGTCTCTTATAGGCTGCCAATCCACATAGGGACTAACAAATAGCCAATCCACAGTCCTTATTTTGCACCACCCAAGAACTTTTTTTCATGCTTTTGTTGCTCCCCAACTCTTTACATTTTGAATGGGGCTCATGGGTAAAAAAAAGTTTGTGGCCACCTGATGTAGAGAGTGATATTCTGAGACAATTTGCAATAGGTTTTTATTTTTATTTTTTATTATTTGTTTTTTATTATTTATAGCAGCTCTCCAGTTTGCAATTTCAGCAATCTGGTTACAAATTCCATGCGCTGATTTGAATAAGAGACTGGAATATGAATAGGAGAGGCCTGAATAGAAAAACGATGAATAAAAAGTAGCAATAACAATACATTTGTAGTCTAGAAGATCATTTTTTAGCTGGGGGTCAGTGACCCCCATTTAAAAGCTGGAGTCAGAAGAAGAAGACACATCATTACAAAAAACTATAAAATAGAAAAAATGAAGGCCAATTGAAAAGGTGCTTTGAATTAGCCAATCTATAACATACTAAAAGTTAACTTAAAGCTGAAAATTTAATGGCAAATGTGGGGCCTAAACTGACAGTCAGAGCCAATGATATGAATGTCATGTGACTTATGTAGGCAAAGTGCAGCTACATTGGCGCTGTCCTGACTAAATGGTTTAGGGGCCCAGGATAAAAGGGGAGGTTAACCTTTATGTTAACGTTTAGTAGTTATAGAATGGCCAATTCTCAGCAACTTTTCAATTGGTCTGCATTATTTATTTTTAGAATGTTTTTAATTATTTGCCTTCTTCTTCTGACTTTTTCCAGCCCTCAAATGGGGGTCACTGACCCCATCTAAAAACAAATGCTCTGTAAGGCTACAAATGTATTGTTATTGCTACTTTTTATTACTCCTCTTTCTATTCAGGCCTCTCCTATTCATATTTCAGTCTCTTATTCATATCAGTGCATGGTTGCTAGGGGAATTTGGACCCTAACAACCAGATGGCTGAAATGACAAACTAGAGAGCTGCTGAATAAAAAGCTAAATAACTCAAAAACCACGAATAATAAAAAAATGAAAACTAATAGCAAATTGTCTCAGAATATCACTCTAAATCATACTAAGTTAATTTAAAGGTGAACAACCCCTTTGAATCACTTAGTTAAAATGACTAATTACTGGGGGGAGGGGCAATTACGTTAGTGTATCGGTGGTGTTATATGTACAGTCAGTGTCACAGTCTCTGCTGCTGGAATTGGGTATAATTGGCCCCGCCTACAATTGCCCCGCCCCCGTGTGAATCTTTAGCTGGAATATGTCGGTACCTCGAGACGACTGGGGACCCCCGTTACTGACTCCGCTGCTCCTGCTGATGTCGGTGACGTCAGTGTCCGCACAAGGTGAGAGGGGAAGTACCGGGTGAGTGCGGAACTGCAGAGTCTGGCGGCGGCGGAGGAACCAATCAGTATCCCGCGCTGGCAACAAGTGTTTCTTTGTTGTAGTAGTGGACACGTGGGGCTCATTCTCTGACATATTCGGCTCTTTCCCTCATTTAGTTACAAGTGTAAATCACGTGGTGTTTGTCTAATGAGTCTGGGGCTCCTGTAAGGGGTAGGGGTCGCTGACTCTAGGGATTGTTTTTGGCGCAGAAACTTGGGAAACAACCAAATGACCTGTGGGGGGAACCTTCCCAAATAAATAATATACATAAAGACTTTCTTTTTGGCAAATAAAAGTGTAAGTTCAAGCTCATTTCTAATTACATTCTTGTCTTGTTTCTACTGATTTTAAGGGGGTGGTGACTTTCCAGCTTTCAACTAAGGGTCACTGACCAAATCTAAAAACAAATGCTCTGTAAGGCTACAAATATTTTATCAGCGTTGGACTGGGCTGGTGGGACACCGGGGGAAAAACCTCAGCCCTCACGGACCCGCCGGCCCAGAAAGTATCGACAGACATAGTCGCCACTCCTGACCTCCCCCCCTCCGCAACTTGTTTATATAAACTATAGTAGTACTTATCTGTTATCTACTGTGTATCCTGTGCTTGAATGGCTGCCCCCATGGCTACACAGCAGCTTGTTTATATAAACTATAGTAGTACTTATCTGTTATCTACTGTGTATTCTGTGCTTGAATGGCTGCCCCCATGGCTACACAGCAGCTTGTTTATATAAACTATAGTAGTACTTATCTGTTATCTACTGTGTATCCTGTGCTTGAATGGCTGCCCCCATGGCTACACAGCAGCTTGTTTATATAAACTATAGTAGTATTTATCTGTTATCTACTGTGTATCCTGTGCTTGAATGGCTGCCCCCATGGCTATACAACAGCTTGTTTATATAAACTATAGTAGTACTTATCTGTTATCTACTGTGTATCCTGTGCTTGAATGGCTGCCCCCATGGCTATACAACAGCTTGTTTATATAAACTATAGTAGTACTTATCTGTTATCTACTGTGTATCCTGTGCTTGAATGGCTGCCCCCATGGCTACACAACAGCATGTTTATATAAACTATAGTAGTACTTATCTGTTATCTACTGTGTATCCTGTGCTTGAATGGCTGCCCCCATGGCTACACAGCAACTTGTTTATATAAATTATAGTAGTACTTATCTGTTATCTACGGTGTATCCTGTGCTTGAGTGGCTGCCCCCATGGCTACACAGCAGCTTGTTTATATAAACTATAGTAGTACTTATCTGTTATCTACTGAGTATCCTGTGCTTGAATGGCTGCCCCCATGGCTACACAGCAGCTTGTTTATATAAACTATAGCAGTACTTATCTGTTATCTACTGTGTATCCTGTGCTTGAATGGCTGCCCCCATGGCTACACAGCAGCTTGTTTATATAAACTATAGTAGTACTTATCTGTTATCTACTGTGTATCCTGTGCTTGAATGGCTGCCCCCATGGCTACACAGCAGCTTGTTTATATAAACTATAGTAGTACTTATCTGTTATCTACTGTGTATCCTGTGCTTGAATGGCTGCCCCCATGGCTATACAACAGCTTGTTTATATAAACTATAGTAGTACTTATCTGTTATCTACTGAGTATCCTGTGCTTGAATGGCTGCCCCCATGGCTACACAGCAGCTTGTTTATATAAACTATAGTAGTACTTATCTGTTATCTACTGTGTATCCTGTGCTTGAATGGCTGTCCCCATGGCTACACAGCAGCTTGTTTATATAAACTATAGTAGTACTTATCTGTTATCTACTGAGTATCCTGTGCTTGAATGGCTGCCCCCATGGCTACACAGCAGCTTTTTTATATAAACTATAGTAGTACTTATCTGTTATCTACTGAGTATCCTGTGCTTGAATGGCTGCCCCCATGGCTACACAGCAGCTTTTTTATATAAACTATAGTAGTACTTATCTGTTATCTACTGAGTATCCTGTGCTTGAATGGCTGCCCCCATGGCTACACAGCAGCTTGTTTATATAAACTATAGTAGTACTTATCTGTTATCTACTGTGTATCCTCTGCTTGAATGGCTGCCCCCATGGCTACACAGCAGCTTGTTTATATAAACTATAGTAGTACTTATCTGTTATCTACTGTGTATCCTGTGCTTGAATGGCTGCCCCCATGACTACACAGCAGCTTGTTTATATAAACTATAGTAGTACTTATCTATCTACTGATTGAATGTAATGTAATAAAAAGTAGCAATAACGATAAATTTGTAGCCTTACAGAGCATTTGTTTTTAGATGGGGTCAGTGACCACCCATTTAAAATGATCAGTAAGGAGTAATGACAATAAATTCAGGAGGGCTAAAGGGTGAAATCTGTCTTTCAACTTTTATCTGATAAATATGAGGTATAAAAAGACATGTAATATAAGCTTCACCTGATGGGAATAAGGAACTTTCCAAATTATGTAGAATTTCTGAAATAAAGTTACTCTTCTCAGTCTTCCTCCCAGCGACCTGTCTCTCTACATTGAGTCTTTATGCAGGAGTCGTAGTCAGATTTTGGGTCAGTCACTCTACTCGCAGCTTTGTGTCGGTGTAGGTTCCACTGAGAGATCATTATCTTGACTACATTGTCATGGCAAAACGCAATGTGTTTACGCTGGTGTTTGATCCCTTTGCCAAACATTACACAAGAGATGTCTTTCTAACTCCGACACAAAGCTGCATGTAGAGAGACAGGTTGCAGAGAGGGGGTGGTGAAGAGTGACCTGATTATTTCGGAAACCCTTAAAGAATTTTTATTATTCCCCAATATATTTGACACTTGGAATATATATTTTTATAAAAACTTTCGTGAAGTCCTTATGTGTGATGTATAATTATTTTTTTTATTTTTCCAGTCTTGGTGATCGTTGACGGAAAGGTTAATGCCAAGTTGGGGTCGGACATTAAGTTGTTCTGCAAAGTGAAAACCCTGGAATTGATATCCCAAGTCACTTGGCAGAGGAAGTTGTCGCCCAACAATGAGAATTTCCTAACTTACAGCAAAGGAGAGGAACCCCTGCACCTGACTCCGTTTGGGGAGAGAGTGAGATTTCTGGGCAATGGGGATCTTGGAGGCTCCATACTGATACCCAATGTAACCCTGACTGATGAGGGCACCTACCTCTGTATCTACACAACATTTCCCAGTGGGACAAATGAAGGGGAGATTAAACTGTTCATCCAGGGTGAGAGTGGATTGTGTATTTAATAACATGCTAAATATAAATAGTCACAGTAGTTTCAGACCATGATGGTCCTTTATCAGGCTGACAAAGCTTGATCTTGAGAAAGGTCCTGCATGGTCCAATACATTGCTGCTATGGAGCCATACGTGAAATAAAGGTTTTATTATTGTGACCTGGATGTGCTGCCATACTTGTAACAAATATGAATATCAGGGGTTCACTGAAAAGTCTGATGCTCAATGTGCATAGGTTTAACTAAATATGTGGACAAAGACAAGAGGTCCTCTGCACTCAATATCTGCTCCATGTTGTAGCTCCTCTCGTTGTCAGGTGATCCCAGTAGAGGCCAAACTGCCAACCAATGTATGTGCTATGATCTTGGCAGTTAGTGCCTTTGCCTGCCAGCACATAGGAGATACATGCTTGGAATGTAAAGGGTTAATCCTCTAATCCAGGGGTGCCCAAAAGGTAGATCGGGATCTACCAGTAGATCTCAAGACACTGTCAACAAACAGCTTGTCTAAATCACCCTCCTGTTTCATTCTTTCCATTCAGATATGTATTATGTTATGGTTACATAACAAATGGTTCTTAGTTAAAGGAAAACTACCCCCCAAACGATCCCAGGGGGCGGCCCTTATTTTTTAAAATGGCAATTTTCTATTTATGATTACCCAATGGCACATACTACTAGAAAAGTATATTATTATGAAAATGGTTTATTTACATGAAGCAGGATTTTACATATGAGCTGTTTATGCAATATCTTTCTATAGAGACCTACATTGTTTGGGGGGTATAGTTTTCCTTTAAGTGGAGCTGAGTAAGGATCAGGAGGAGCACGCTCAATGGAAACTGTCCTGACTTTCCTCCATTCTCCTCCTCTTCACTGCAACTCCATCTCCTTCTCCAGTTGTTAGTCTTGTCTTCTTTTCCTAGTTCCTGGTGTCCTACACGTTGCTTCTGATGGCTGCACAAGGGCCTGATTGAGCAAATATATTATCCAATGAGAATTTGTCATTTTGCGTAACCGTCTCTGATCAGATGGTGGTTTGTGAGAATACGTTAAGATAAGCGGAATGTCACCATTCGGGGACTTGCACAGACATGTGCCCTTAGATGTATCTAGGGTTGCCACCCGGCTGGTATTTTACTGGCCGGTAAAACACCTGACGGGGTCGGTATTACAAATTTACCGGCAATGTAGTTGCTGGTAAACTTGTAATACCCTTAACAAAAGACCTTAGCCCTCCGCTCCAAATGTATCTTTTCTCCACCTTGTGGCCATAGCGTGATGTGGCCCCACCCCTTTTTGCATCATGCCCCCGCCCATTTTGCATCACGGCCTGACTCTTTACGTTACGACCCGCCCCTTTTGTTTCTGCCCCACCACTGGCCGTTCAATTTTTTTCGTAAAAGGTGCCAACCCTAGTTGTATCCCTAGGTCCCATGTGATGCCCTGGCCTCTTGTTTTTGGTTATGGGGGGGGGCTGTACCGTAGGTGTTTGTAGACATAAAGGAGGAGTAAAGCCTAACTAAAGAAGTAGCTAGAAATGTTGTACGTGATGTTTTGTGCTTCTGTACCAGCCCAAGGCAACCACAGCCCTTTAGCAGTAAAGATCTGTGTCTCCAAAGATGCCCCAGTAGCTCCCCATCTTCTTTTCTGCTGATTCACTGCACATGCTCTGTGCTGCTGTCACTTACTGAGCTTAGGGAGCCACTCACAATATACAGTACACATAGAATAGAAATGTCACAATATAAGGCTGATTAGTAATTAATACACATAATTACTACATGGCAGCACAGAAACCAGTGCAATTAGCATCAGAATTTAATAATCAGCAAACCTGTAGCATCAGCTTATATTACAGCCAGGGAAGCTCATTTTCTGCTGGATAATTAGTGACGAGCCCTAAGCTTAGCTTCTCAACAGCCAATCAGAGCCCACTGAGCATGTGAGTGTCACAGACTCTCCTAACAAAATCCAAGATGGGGAGCTCCTGTGACAATGTTGAAGACCTGAACAATAACTATATAAACTACCATAGAGATGCTGAAACTTTAGGCTGGTTCAGTAAGTTCAATATATAAAATGTAGCATTTCCAACCATATTTATTTTTAGGGCTAGTTCTCCTTTAAGCATAAACTACTTCTATATTTATATATATACACACTGTATTGAACTCATTTTTTTCTAACAGGAAGGAAAATTCGTTGGCCACAGGATGTCTGCGTGTTCTCCTTTTGGATGGGGGGGCAGACAGATGTGTGAAATTGCCACAATACTTAAACCCTTGTTTAGGTTAATCTGCTTTTAAGCTGTGGATATCAAGTTTTGGGTGTAAACGTATACATAGTAATTCATTGTGATATGTATGTATAACTCTTAGGGTACAACTACACGGGCCATTTGTCTGTGTTTGTGCCGGTTCCAATGCGCTGCACCAAAACGCAGGCGACAACGCAAACAAAGGTAAGAAATACAAATGTCAGATGGTGTTGCAGAGTTCATCCGACGCAGACGCGCGACACTATCCGACGTTCCTGTTGCTTACCTTGTTTTCTGTCGCCTCCGACTGACGCCTGCGTTTTGGCGCAGCGCGTCGTAATCGGCACAAACGCAAAGAAAACGTCCGTATAGTTGAACCCTTAGGCAGTATGAAAGTAGTTTTTTTTATTTCACATACATACAATGTACAGGTATAGGACCTGTTATCCGGAATCCCTTATCCAGAAAGCTCCGAATTACAGGAAGGTATCGTAAACAAATCTTTCTAATTTTTGGAAACGATTTCCTTTGTCTGTGTAATAATAAAACAGTAACTTGTACTTGATCCCAACTAAGATATAATTAATCCTTATTGGAGGCAAAACCAGCCTATTGGCTTTATTTCATGTTTATATGATTTTCTAGTAGACTTAAGGTATGAAGATCCAAATTATGGAAAGATCTGAATTATAGAAAGGCCGTCTCCCAATCTCCATTATACGGTAATCAAATAATCCACATTTTTAAAAATGATTTCCTTTTTCTGTGTAATAATAAAACAGTCGCTTGTACTTGATCCCAACTAAGATACAATTAATCCTTATTGGAAGCAAAACCAGCCTATTGGGTTTATTTAATGTTTATATGATTTTCTAGTAGACTTAAGGTATGAAGATCCAAGTTACAGAAAGATCCTTTATCCGGAAAACCTCAGGTCCTGAGCATTCTGGATAACAGATCCCATACCCGTAATGATAAAAAAGTCAATTGTACTTGATCCCAACTAAGATATAATTAATCCTTATTGGAAGCAAAACCAGCCTATTGGGTTTATTTAATGTTTACCTGATATTTAGTTGTTTCTATTTTTTATTATGGAGAATTAAATCATCGATTTCGAGGGGTTAAGTCTCTTTTTTTCGAAGTCGTGCTTTGGTACAAATGAATATGTGAGATCCTCTCGACAGGTGTAGCTCATAATTGTTTTTTATAGAATTGAACTTTAGTACAGTACAGGTATGTGACCTGTTATCCAGGACCTGGGGTTTTCTGGATAACCGATCTTTCCATAATTTGGATCTTCATACCTTAATTCCACTATAAAATCACATAAACATTAAATAAACCCAATAGGCTGGTTTTGCCTCCAATAAGGATTAATTATATCTTAGTTGGGATCAAGTACAAGCGACTGTTTTATTATTACACAGAAAAAGGAAATTATCTTTTAAATATTTGGATTATTTAGATAAAATAGAGTCTATGGGAGACGGCCTTTCTGTAATTCAGAGCTTTCTGGATAATGGGTTCCCGGATAACGGATCCGATATCTATAGTTTATTATTAGAATACAATGTCTATAGCAGCCAAATTCCATTCTGTTCTATAAGTGAAATTGTATAAAAAGCTATGGAGGAATATAGTAATATACCTGATCAGATATCAAATATTCTCACCGAATATTAAGCCAGAGAAAGTTACATTTATGGTGCCAGTTCCTATTTGTGACAATAATGTTAGAGAGGTGGTTCACCTTTAACTTTTAGTAAATGTTGTTATAGAAAGGCTAATTCTAAGCAACTTTTTCTTTTTTTAATAGTTTTTGAATGATTTGCCTTTTTCTGACTCTTTCCAGCTTCCAAATGGGGGTCACTGACCCCATCTAAAAACAAATGCTCTGTATAAGGCTACACATTTATTGTTATTGCTACTTTTTATTACTCCTCTTTCATTTATACTCCAGTCTCTTATTCAGATCAATGCATGGTTGCTACGGTAATTTGGACCCTAGCAACCAGATGTCTGAAACTGCAAATCGGAGAGCTGCTGGATAAAAAGCTAAATAACTCAGAAACCACAAATAATAAAAAATGAAAACCAATTGCAAATTGTCTCACAATATCCCTCTCTACGTCATACTAACAGTTAATTTAAAGGCAAACGCACCCTTTAGAGTGTCATCATTAAATCTTTGAGGAATTTTGTGTTGGATCCAGGGATCCCAGATCTTATAGAACAATTTTTGTTTGTCCTGTAGTACTAATAAAACTATAGATTGTTTCTCCATTAAGAAAGTAGAGTTTTTCCGGGTTTTCAAATTGGCGATAACCAGCAGTTATGGGTATAGCATCTATTTTAATGCCTCTCCAGTTGTCTGTGCAAGTCGTGAATCAATTAGTCGGTATATTTTATACAGCTCATTGTAGGACCACCAAATGTAACTTATAGTGCCTATTATTGGACAGCCTCTGAAATATAAAAATATGTTTTTTATATTAGTTCCTCCAAAAATCTCTGTGGAACCTACAGAACCGGTATTATCCGGACCTACGTCTATGCCCATTGCTTTGTGCTGTGTATGGGCTGCCAAGCCAGCAGTAAATATCACCTGGATCTTCAGTGACACCCACTACTTTTCGGAAGAGGAATCTACAAACCATGAAAACGGCACCGTCTCTACTTGCAGTCAGTTGTTAACAGTCCCTCTCCGCAGTCATAACGGCCGTAATGTTACCTGTGTCGTCTCTCAGTCTAACGGGAAGTCCATGGAGAACTGGAGTCGGACTCTGACCATACAGAACATTTACTGTAGGTATTTGTGGGTTTTCTGCTAAGATTCTCAGGAAAGTTGAAAGTTGCGATTTCCTTGGGATGCACCAAATTCGGCATTTATGTTTGAGGGTCGGCTGAATCTTGTGTTATATAATTGATCTTGCGTTATATAATTGAGCGCCGGTTATGTTTGGCGCTGTCTCCAATTGTGTTTTATAGATGCTCCAGAAGTGAAGGCCAAAGTCATAGAGAAGGATGATGGAACCATCCAACTATCCTGCAAAGCAAACTCCAACCCCCCAGCTACTGAGTACTTATGGAGAAGGGATGAGAAGTAAGTAGGGGTTATCTGGTGCTCAGAGTTTTTACATATTAGTGATTTCATGGTATGAGAACCCAAGCCCCTAAACACAGAAATAATGAGTTACGGATTTATCATGTAGAATTTCTACTGGAAAGTGTAGAGTAAGGGGGATTATCTCCCAAATAATAAAAAATACAACCTTGCCTCATGGGAATCTGATTTAGGGAAAAAGTTATCAGATAAGGAATGGTCACAGATTTGGGTCAATCTGAAGAGTAGCTCAGTAAATACAGTACTTTTGGTGGCAGGATCCAAGGTGTTGTTCAGATGGTACCTTACCCCAGTTAGACTTGCCAAAATATACCCGGGTACAAATGAGAATTGCGTTCGAGGATGTGCAGCCCGAGGGACAATGGCCCACATTTGGTGGACCAGTCCTAAAGCGATACGTTTCTGGATCCGTATTTATAATTTAGGGATGCACCAAATCCACTATTTTGGATTCATCCGAACCACCGAATCCTTCACGAAAGATTCGGCAGAATACCGAACAGAATCCGAATCCTAATTGCGTACGCCAATTAGGGGTGGGAAGGGGAAAACATTTTTTACTTCCTTGTTTTTTGGCAGAAAGTCATGCACTTTCCCTCCCTGCCACTAATTTGCATATGCAAATTAGGATTTGTTTCAGCCGGGCAGAAGGATCCAGCCGATTCCGAATCCGGCTGAAAAAGGCTGAATCCGGTGTGTCCTTAATATAATTTAATATTCTCCATATTACATATCAATTTAAAGAGAAAGTGTAAAATAGAATAAGGCTAGAAATGCTGTATTTTGTATACTAAACATAAACATGAACTTACTGCACCACAAGCCTAATCAAACAAATGATTTATGCTTTCAAAGTTGGCCACAGGGGGTCACCATCTTGTAACTTTGTTATACATTTTTGCAAGACCAAGACTGTGCACATGCTCAGTGTGGTCTGGGCTGCTTATGGATTATCATAAATTATCAAAACAGCACAAGTCAAATAATATCTGCCAGAAGCCGATACAGCAAGACTGATTAATAATCAGAATATACAGACTGCACTGGCTCCTGTGTTGTCATGTAATCTAATGTGGATTTTATAGTTTTTGTATTGTTTAATACAAACTTTATCCAACTCTGCAGAACCAGTGGCTGCAGCAAAATAATCCTCCAAATAGAATCCCAGTTTATCTGTTTAAATCTGGCTCCATGATCTTTGTCCCTGCAGCTGGAGTTGGAAACAGTAAAGGGGATGTAAAGGCAAAAATAAAATCCAATACAAATCTCTACACAGTCGCCGACTGCTCTACAGGGAAACAAACAAAGCTGCTTGAGTTCTGCATGGCTGGGAAGTAAAGGTGGCCATACACGGGCAGATAAAGCTGCCGATATCGGCCTGTGTATGGGGGCTTCTGACGGGTCTTCCCGATCGATAGCTGGCCACGATATAGATCGGGAAGGTTTGATTTTTACCCGACCGACCCGTCTGAGCCCCTTGGCATATCATAATCCGATTGTTCGACCGCATGGCTGAACGTTCGGATTACCCCCGATATAGCCATGCCATCGCCAAACGAGCGGATCTTTGAGTCTACGGCCAGCTTAAGGCGGGGGCTCCCCCTGCTGTTCATAACATGCAGAGCAGTTAGGGACCATCTGACAATTCGTATCCACAGCAGTAAATAAAGGGAGAATTTCTCTGCATACAGTCGGTTTCTTATAAAAACTGTACGCATTTTTTAATGAAAGTAAATTGGAGATATATTATCAATATCATATTATTCCTGTCCTTAGCATGGCAGTGGACCAATAAGGGGTTAATCCCTCGCCGGAAGGTGGCACGGGAAGAACAATAAAAGTCCATCCGGGTCCCCCCGCGCCCATCTCAATACTCCTGTAGAAGATACCTCCTATACCAGAGGTGCTACTCTCTCCCTCTGAAGCGCCTGGGACCGAGGTCTTTGCCTTTTGTGTGTTCCAGGGGAAGCCGGGGGGCTACAGGCCTTTGTTGCCAACGGCGCAATCAGCCGCAATGTTGCCTTAATGGAGGTAGCGCATGCGTGATAAGACGGCGAGCGCCCATACACCGAATGGCGCCTCCGTTATCATGCTACGGATTTGCGCATTAGCTTTTTTGCGCTGGTTCAAAAGGACGCGCACATCACAGGTTAGTCTCTCATTGAACTCAGACGAACAGGCTGGCGTTCCTTTTCTCTGGCCAGATATCTCAGAGGTTGAGGATTTCTGTGTGTACTCTCAATTGGTCCCAGGTGTAAGTGTTATGCAGGTTAAAAATGCTGGGAGCCTTGTTCTTCTTGAATATCTCTTGTAACTACTTGACAATGTCATTTGTTTTCCTCCAGACTGTCAATCATGTGCTGCAGACGCTCAGGCTCCAGGGGGTAAGGCACTAACAGAGTTTTCCATTTTGATTGATGCAAACAACAAGCAGCGATGAGTAATTATAATACCTTACTTTTCAGGAGTCCCCCATTAAGAGAGGAAACTCAAAGAATGAAGACTCCCAGAGGAGACTGTATTGCATGCGGAGAAGCAGCAATTCAAGGCAAAAGGCTTTGTGAGAAATGTCTGCAGGAAGTGGCTGGTCCTTCCTCTGAACACGCACTACTTGTCAGGCCTCACCTGTCCAGAGTCCAGATGTGAGGAGACGAGGTCCAGCAGGAGTGTCACAAGCTGTGGCAGACAATAGTAATCAGAGGGAGTAGGCAGAAGAATAGTCGGAAAGCAAGCCAGGGTCGGTGCAGGCGGAGTTCAG
The DNA here is from genome assembly GCF_017654675.1 of Xenopus laevis. Lineage (NCBI taxonomy): Eukaryota > Metazoa > Chordata > Amphibia > Anura > Pipidae > Xenopus > Xenopus laevis. The sequence continues at coordinate 6,983,987 of NC_054373.1, forward strand.
TCGTAATCGGGAAAGCAGGCCGAGGTCGGATGCAGGCAGAGTTCAGTCGTAACGGATAAACAGGCTGGGGTCAGATGCAGGCGGAGTTCAGTCGAAAGTCGATATCCAAAGCCGAAGTCAAAACCAGAATCAAGAAGTCAGGGTTCCAAAAAGTTCAGGAGCAGGTTAAATTATCAGCAAACACAGAGCCTTTCCCTGAGTGTCCTTTTAAGCGTCCTGCGTCATCACGCCGCGAATGTTCACGTTAGCGGGCGTTTTTGCGCCCCCATCTGTTTCGGCGCGCGTCGCGAGATGACGCACATCCGTTTGCGCCGGCGTTCGTCTTGGCGTGCGCGCTGAATCCTCACACTACTCCAGTGTTTCTGGAGGGGGACTATCTCTAACTGATCAAGAAGAAGAAGAACAGACAGAAGATACCTGTTCTTTTAACCTTGAATACCTGGAACCCCTCATCAAAGCAATGAGATTTTCTCTGGAACTTGACAATACAGAGGATACTCCCAAACATGACAAGATGTTCAGATCAGCGGTCAAGAAAGGGGAAAAATTCCCAGTACATAGACTTATTAAAGATACCATTTTGGATGAATGGAAGACGCCATCCGTTCGAGGAAGAGGACGCAAAACTCTGGCAAGCCTCCCACAAGGTTGATGCAGCCATTACTAGAGTGGCTTGAAGTACTACCCTGCCTGTGGACAAAGGGGTCTCGCTAAAAGACGCAATTGAAAGAAGACAAGGCACTCAGAAAATCTTACCTAACATGTGGAATGTCTAACCAAGCCTCCATAGCCATTACCACCCTAGCCAGAGCCAACCATATTTGGATAGAAGAACTGGAACAAGCCCTCAATTCTGGAACAGACAGAAAGCAGCTAATTGAAATGATTCAGGATGTTAAAAACTGCAAACAAATTCACCACGGAAGCATCCATGGATCTCGTTAGACTCTCGGCCAAAGCCTTGGGCCTTAGTGTGGCAGCTCGTAGAGCTCTCTGGCTGCGTCACTGGCATGCAGACCCTCAAAGTAAACATAACCTTTGCTCTCTCCCCTTCGAAGGGTCACTACTGTTTGGTGAATGACTTGACAAGATCATATCAAAAGCCTCTGCAGGAAAATCAGCTTTCCTTCCTCAAGACAAAAGGGACAAGAGGCTAAACAGTATAGGCTGGGAAAGCCCTTCACCAGACAACCCTGGAGAAGAACCCAGGGACAGGGGGCACCCGGAAGAAGGGACTTCAAACAAGATAAGAATCAGGCATGAGGGTGCGCGAGCCCCTCTGTCTTAACTTGGAGGAAGACTTCAGAATTTCAGGGCAGTGTGGGCTCAACACATGCCAGATCAGTGGGTCATAAAAACCCTAAGCCAGGATTATGCCCTGGACCTTCAAAATTTTCCGACTTTTCATTTTGTGTCTTCAGAAAAACCTCGATCTCCACTAGGGGCTTCTACCCTAAAAAAGATCCTTTTGGACCTACTAGACAGAGAGATCATCACAGAAGTCCCCAAAAGAGAACATTTCAGAGGCAAATACTCTCACCTGTTCTTAAGAAGAAAAAAGAATGGGGATTTCGGAGTAATTTTGAACCTAGGCCATCTAAACAAATTCCTCAAAACAAAAAAGTTCAAAATGGAGACGCTGAGGTCTATAAGCCAGTTCATAAACCATGGAGACTGGAAGACTCAAAATAAACTTACAAGATGCCCATCTGCATGCCCCAGTGTGGGAACCACACAACAAATTCTTACGGTTCCTGATCCTTGGCAAGCACTTTCAATACCAAGCGCTCCCATTCGGACTAGCATCAGCCCCAAGAGTTTTCACCAAGGTGCTAGCCCCCATGATGGATTTCCTAAGGCTAAAGGGGATCCAGATATTTGCATATCTAGATGATATACTGGTAAAAGCTCCTTCCAAAAAACTCCTTCTACAACACCTAAGTATAGTGCTAGATACTCTGGAAAAATGGGGATGGCTTGTCAACTGGGAAAAGTCCAAGTTGGAGCCAATACAACAGATTAAATTTCTAGGAGTTATCATAAACTCCAAAAAACTTCAAGTAAGCCTAACCGAGGAAAGGATTTCAGACATTCAACACCAAGCAGACTATCTGTCTCGTCATCCAACTTTGACAGCCAAGACATGTTAACAAATTCTGGGGAAATTCATGTCCACCATAGATGCGGTGAAATGGGCACGAATCCACACAAGACCTCTCCAGTTAGAATTTCTGGACCGATGGAAAAGGAATTACCAGGAAAACTCCCAGTTAATTCACCAATCGCAGACCTCTCATCTCTCATGGTGGCTCAGAATAGAGAACGTAGAAGTTATCGTATCTATCGCCCTATATGGGAAACATTGACTACAGATGCAAGCAAAACGGGGTGGGGAGCATACTTCAAACATTTCCAAATTCAAGGGAAGTGGACACCCATGGAAAGCAAAAAAATCCTCCAACTGGAGGGAACTGAAGGCCACTAGCGATCCTGCACTTCCAAAAACATCTCAGGAAAAAATCTATCCTGATTAAATCAGACAACCTAACCACAGTGAGTTACATAAACAACCAGGGAGGAACCAGATCCAAACAACTGTTGCACTTGACCACAACTATTCTCGAATGGGCTCAAAACAACGCGGACAACATCACAGCCTCCTACATACAAGGGCCATAAAACTCTCTAGCAGATCTCCTCAGCAGGAAATTCCCAGCTATTGGGGAGTGGGAGTTGAATCAACAGGTTCACGACCTAATCTGCCTAAAGTGGGGTTGCACGTCCATAGATCTGATGGCTACCTTTCAGAACAAGAAGAATCCAGTGTTCTGCTCAAGGGACAAGGACCACAGAGTGACCTTCTGGGATGCCTTCTCCTTCCAATGGAATTTCCAACTAGCTTACATTTTCCCTCCAATTTCGATGTTAGCAAAGACCATCAAAAAAATTCAGAAGGACAAAGCACAGGCCATCCTCATAGCCCCCTGGTGGCCGAGAAGACTCTGGTTCCCCCTTTTACTCCAGATGTCTCAAGAGGAGCCGTTCAGACTCCCTGTAACTCCGAACCTGTTACACCAGGGATCTCTACTGCACCCAGATCCAGGGTACTGGGCCCTGACTATTCAAATGGAGAAGCGGTTATGGCGGAGCTCACTGCGGCGTTCAGCGATCCCTTCCTGGTCGCAGCTATCGCGAGACTTCGGGTGCCAGCCCCATGTACACCAATCTTCACGCAAATTATTCCTCGCTAGCAGCGCCGGCCATTAAACGGAGGGAACACCGATGTTTTAATATCAATCCGGCTTTATTGTTTCACACAGTGCAGAGTTGTGTTCACAGCGGGTGCGCTATATCAACCTACGCGTTTCGTGTCTAAGTGAACGACACTTCCTCAGGGTTACCTGGTTACTGGGCCCTGACTGCATGGAAATTGAAAGGATAAAACTCAGAACAGAAGGACTATCAGAGGGAGCAATCACCACTCTTGATCATCAAGAAAGATGTCGACCTCTTCCAAATACAACAAAATCTGGGGAAAATTTTCTATTTGGGGGTTAGAGAAGTTCGGATCGCTTTTCTCCATATCAGAGGTCACCATCTTCGAATTCCTGCAGTCAGGATTAGAGGCTAGACTCTCTCTACTCTGAAAGGGCAGATTTCAGCCACATCTGCTTATACTGATATACAATGGTCTTCATATCCTCTGATTAAAAAGTTCTTCAAGGGCCTTATCAGAATCCGTCCTCCAGTTAAAGACACAGTCCCTCCTTGGGACCTCTCCCTAGTGCTGGATGCACTAACCAAAGCACCCTTTGAACCTCTAGATGACATACCGCTAAAAATTCTGACGTTAAAGACGGTCTTCCTACTTGCCATATCCTCGGCAAAAAGAGTAGGAGAACTACACACTCTATCATCTGATGAAACTAAGATCCAGTTCCTTCACGATAAAGTCATTCTAAAAACTCGAGATAACTTCATTCCCAAGGTTGCCATAAAATTCCACATGTCTCAAAACATAGTGCTTCCTTCCGTTTTTGAGAATCCTAAGAACGAAGAAGAGAAAAGACTCCATAATCTCGATGTGGTGAGATGCCTAAAGCTCTATCTACACAAGGTGTCAAGGTGTCAATCTGAAAATCTTCTTCTTCTCTTTGGAGGTCCCAGACGAGGCATGGGGGCTTCCAAAAAAGTCATCTCAGCATTGATCAAAGAATGCATTCTCATGGCCTACTCCTCTCAGACAGTACCTGGGCCATCATCAGTCAAACCACACTCCACCAGAGGTATAGCGGCATCTTGGGCATTCCATGCCCAAGTTCCAGCTGATGAGATCTGCAAAGCTGCTACCTGGGAAAACCTAAACACTGTTTCAAAACACTACTGTTTTGATGTTAATTCGAAAAACCTAGCTGGATTTGGGCTAAGTGTCCTTTCAGCAGCTGCAATAAAAGTTCCTGAGTAATCCCTTCCTATGTGTTCTGCTTTTTACATCCCCTTATTGGCCCACTGCCATGTTAAGGACAGGAAAACAGAAAATCTTAAAATACTTACCGTGATTTTCATTTCCTGGACTGAAGCAGGGCAGTGGGCAGGGGTTTCCCTCCCTACTAAGGGGGTATTGTCTCCAGTCGTTGAGATGGGCGCGGGGGGACCCGGATGGACTTTTATTGTACTTCCTGTGCTGCCTTCCGGCGGGCGATTAACCCCTAATTGGCCCACTGCCCTGTTCAGTCCAGGAAATGAAAATAACGGTAAGTATGTTAAGATTTTCTGTTTTCCCTGCAGAGCAGTTAGGGACTGTCTGACAATTCCTAACCACAGCAGTAAATGAAGGGAGAATTTCACTGCATACAGTCAGGTTCGGTACAGATTTTTTAAATTAAAGTATATTGGAGATATATCATATTGTATGCAAGTCTGTGTTCACAATCGGAAATAAATGAATGATGCTGCGACTGTGTAATGTTTAATTATTCTTTACAAGGTGTTACAGATGTTTAAACATAGACTTAAATATGTACAACATGTATAAACAAAGTAGAACATATTCAGATAAATGTGCTGCATGTATTGCATTACAAGAAAAATATGTTGTGAGCATAATATGAAAAAATAAAAATTATTGATACCAAAAAAAATAATCTTGCCTAATGCAAAAATGTTTAATCTAATAGACCTTAATTAAACCTGTATCTGTTAATACAATTCTATTAAAATCATTCTGTTTGTCTACTGCTGTTCTCTTCACTGCTTGTCCTGACTGCACATGCCATTGAAACAATGTAGTAGTAGTGAGCATCTTGAGCAAAGACTTCAGTTCTAACAATTCCTTCTTCTGTGATTCTGCTTCTGTTAATTACAGAACTGGCGATGCCATTTTGGAATTGGCTGACGGGGGTGCTGATTGCTGCGACATGTAGTCAGGACCAGCAGTGCAGGGACAGTGGCGTAACTAGACACCTATGGGCCCCGGTGCAGAAATTTGCAACTGGGCCCCCCCGCCCTGAGCAAATGTGCTGCGGGTAACAATTAATGATCCAATGTCATAGGACTAAACTTAAAAATTATTTTTACATACAGAAACTGGTACACGTTTTTAGAGCAAAGTACTGTACAACTAAAATTACATTTTTATAACACAGTACCAGTACTGTGAAAATAATCTGGTGCAGACCACAACCATAGCCACCAATTAGCTGTTTAATGCCACACTGAGGAATATGTTGGTGTTTTACAAATAAACTATAAGAACAGTATATTTTATGCAAGTGTTTGCATAGCTTTGTCCATTGGTACAGTGCAACCAGGTTTCAGTGCTAATCTAATATTAATTCTGAAGTGCACAGCTGTATTTTAGCCATATTTGTCCGACCTTCAGCCATCCACCTGCTGTTGGACTTCAACTCCCAGTGGCCCCTGATAGATTTCCGCTATTGGTGCTGTATTTCCACAACAGCTGGATGGCCACAGATTGGCATCACATAACTGTGCATTTGATGACCCCCACCATTTATAGAGAGCAGTCTGACCCGCTGCAACACTAGAAGGCCCCTGTGGCTGGCATATGCCTAAGCCACACAAGTCACACTGCGTCTAATCACCACACACTGCGGCTCACAGCCCAGACACAGCAGCAGCATCGATTCATTTGGAGGGCTGTTTTCTCAAGGCATGGGGTTTTAGGAAGTCTGGCAGGGAAAGTTCTTCCAGAGCCTCTGGGAATCTGTGTGCGGGGAGGGCCCTGACTAATCTCTGCATAGAGACAGTGTAGAGGGGCTTCGGGAAGGAGCCAGCTAGTCACCCATACAAGTCCTGTCCAACCAGCTCCTTCCAGACACAGCCCAAGATCAGCCGAGTGCCTGGAGGGGCCTGTGTGCGTGGCCTCGATGGGCTGCCCCGAGCCTTCCGCAAGACTCGCAACAGAAGGAAGCGCAGTCTGACGCTATCTTGGGCCCCAGCTTCTTATAGACAAGCTGCATGTGGCGTGGCGTGGGGTGGCAGCGGCTCACGTCCATCACCGACGCTAAAGGAACATGCACACGCATTACTCGCCTGAGGTTCAGGTGCGTTCCTTCTCCGGTGCGCCGATCATGAAGCCACGCCCCTTCCTCTGCCTTCACAATACTAGTCTCTTATAGGAGTGATTCAGTAATGTAACTAGGAGTGCCGGGGCCCGGGATTCGCAATTGTGCGAACCACTGGCGGGCCCCGAGGGGGTGCAGGCCCTGGAGCAGTTGCACCTCCTGCACCCCTGATAGTTATGCCACTGTGCAGGGAGTAGAATATATTGACAATAGATTCAGTAGAAATATTTGCATATCATTGAAACTAAATGAATGACTTACTGTATAAAGTATGGCAGGAAACAAACACAAACAGTATTAGACACTTCGAAACAGACAAGGGCAGAAGTGGGAACAAATTATGATAGTGGACCCAGTCAAGGAGAGTAAGATAAAGTATCATGCTAGAGCAGCACGTGGGGGCCTTGTAGTAGTAGATCAGAAGAGCAGGGCGGGGAAGAGAAGGCACAAATGGAAAGTTACAGAGACAGAGAAGTCAATGGGAGTAGAAAAAGAGTGAATACAATGAAAGAGTTCAATGAAAGAGTGGTAGGGGTCCAGTATAACACAATAAAACCTGGTTAGGACCGAGGAGACGGATTAACTAGGGGTAGTGGGCTGATGGTACATATAAGCAGCAGTATTTTATCTGGGAAATTAGCCCAAAAACCTGTTATATCATATTTCTATCACAGGCATAGTTCAATGAAAGAGTGGTAGGGGTATTGAAATCACACAAATTCGACTCCTGGAGTCACCACCCCATTTACCCACATGGATTCACATCCCCCAAGGGTTGGCATAACCGAATTTGTCAGGTTCTAAATATTAACCGCTAGGTTAGCATCAAGACCGTTCAAATGTGCAGTTTAATATTATATGTAGTAATATATTAACAATCTATTTGTGCTGCTCACTGGCTGATCTCCACTTGTCGTCCCCCGTTCCACTTTTGTGCTCTGCTCCTTCACCCGGCCAAACAAAGGGCCACTTGGTCAGGTACCCCAGAAATCAGACCCCTATTTGATTTCTAACGACATTACAGCTTGTGATTATTCTCGGGAAACTCCGCTCCATTTGGACACTGCATTATACACTGTACTTTCAATTACAGGGACCTGCCTGATGATGGAGTGGAGGAACTGGGGGCTGCGCGACTGCTCAGTGCCGATACCTGGAAAGGATATTATGTTTGTGTAGCTGGAAATGAAATTGCACATTCCTCTGGATATATCTATGTGCAAACAGTCATGGGTAACCTTATCCATCATTGTTTAGGTTTTCCCCATTCCATTAACCTCTGACAACCAACGGGACAGAACCTTGGTATTTGGCAGTTCAGCTGTCCCGATGTGATGTCAGAAGTAACTTCACCAGCTGGTTTATGAAGCTACTGACCAAGCCGGGCTCCCCTGCAAAAAACTCTTCAAAATGGCCCGACGCACTCTGATCCTGCCCACTCCTGCCCTGATCCCACCCACTCTCCACCCAGGCCCCACCCACTATCCTCCCCATGCTGACACTCACTGTCTCCCCATCAGGTAAAAGAGCAGCTGGGGAAGGAGGGGAGGGTTATTTTTGGCTATAGAGGAAGCAGAACCCGCACCCTGGGCCCCCTGTGACTGCAGGGTCTGTTTCCTCTATAGTTACCCCACTGGCAGTAGCTACCCCCCCTCATGCCCCGTGCAACTGAGCAGTACCATGTCTCATTATTCCCTATGTACATAACATTTCTTACATTCTCCCTTTCAGTATCAACTACATCTAGTATCAACGTCATCTCATTGATCCTCCTGATTCTCAGCTTAGTGATCAACATTTGCTTCACTGTTATATTCTGCAGGAACACAAAGAATCTCAGGGAAGATTACAGGTAGAGTATCTTATATCCGGGTCATCTCCGCAACTAAACACAAATTCCATGAATCAATTTGAAAGAAAAAAACAGTGTTCATGCTCTCCTGGCAGTTTACCCCTGTTTAGATATTTTCAAATTCGCAATGTATTCAAGGCCCAATTTGTGGAACACTCTCCCCAACGCTGAACACACTGGCACTGGAAGACCCCCTTTCAATAGAACAATCTACAAAGCTTCATACCATAACGTCTAGCTGGATACATTTAGTCAATGCAGTAATATCGCTGATTAAACTCATACATAGGGGTACGGGCCATACATTTTTACAAGATATGGAGCCTGTGGTGGGATTCAGGCCCCAGCAATTAAACAAGAGGTGACATGATGAGAACAGAGGGATCTCTAATATGTATAAGTTCTTTATATGTCAGACTAGTCTGTACACTGGGTATAATGACTTTGACGCAATGTTAATTAAAACCAGTGACACACAATTGTAACAAATTGTTTAATGTTTTATCAAAGTTTTTTTTTCTCTTTCTCTGTTTACAAAACAAATAAAGAAAAACCTTTAAAAACATTTAGTTAAAACACCAAGAGACAAAGCCCAATTCTTTGTTTTCTCAAATTCTCCATTTAATATATTTAGCCCCAAAATAAATGGTGGAATAGATGGAAGAGCAGCTCTGAATGTAATAATCAGCCCTGTATAATCCGTTTTAAATGATCAGTGAACCTTTCTTAAACCCCAAAAATTTGCAGCCCAGAGCCAACTGAGCATGTGCAGTGCCACTGCCACTAACACAATCCAAGATGGGGATCATAAATGTTATTCTGAACTGATGCATTAAACTCATTATGTAAAATATGATATTTATAGACAAATTCATTTTAAGGGTTGAGTTCTCCTTTAACTTTGTGCAAAGATACAATGACTTGCATGGAGGGATAATTGCTGGCATGGTGCATATTTTTGCAAGAATGTTTTTTGTTTCATTCCACTGTTCGTGTTCCGTTTTTTGCAGTCTCTATATTTGTCTCTTCCAGGAGAGCCCACTCATGGTTGTCAAGCAATTATACCCCAAGATTGCAGAACATACAGAGATCAGGCTGTTGTGAAGGGGATCATGAAGAGACACCAACAGAGGACGGAGTCACTGGATCAGTTCCATTGCAGAGGTGAGTGCAGAGACTGGTGGAGCAGCTCAGGGTCTATAGGCCCCATGTCATCTACATTTGTGGGCCCTACTTGTGTTGAACCCATGGCCAGAGGGGACCTGGTAAGAACCCAATGACTAAACACACATGGCCCCTGCACTTATGTCTCGTACTGGTGGTGGGGAGGACCTTGCAGACATGGAACCCTCTGTCTCTTTGCCCCCATAGAGATGGGAAATTGAGGTAATAGAAGGACATAGAAAAGGGGGGAGAACATTTGTGTGTTAAGGAAGACTAATCGTTAGTTTGTATGAATATTTTATTGCCCTCATCCTATTGATAGAAATAATTCAAATCAACTGGACTTGCTTTATTTTATCTCTTTTGCTCCTCGACTATCGAATTGGCGTAAATTCGTCTGAGTAGAATGATTCGAATAGATCGAGCGCAAAAACGCTGCGACTATTCGCCATTCGATAGTCGAAGTACTGGATCGAGCGCAAAAACGCTGCGACTATTTGCCCATTCGATAGTCGAAGTACTGTCTCTTTTAAAAATACTTCGACTGCCTACTTCGCCACCTAAATCCTACCGAATTGCTTTTATGGGAAAGTCCCATAGGCTTGTTTTCCAAGTTTTTGATTGAATAAAAAGGCATTCGATCGAATGAAAATCCTTCGAGCGAATATTCGATCGATCGCCTATTCGCCTGGCGAATATTGGCCAATTCGACTATTCGCCAGCGCGTAAATTCGCCCGAATTGCCTATTCGATTCTATTCCCCAGTCGAATTTCGAGGGATTTAACCCCTTGAAATTCGACCCTTGATGAATTTGCCCCTAAAAGCTAGTTAAGGTAAGGTCATTCCCGTTGAATTTACAATTCCCTTTCCAAAGCCAGGAACCAACTTATTGCTGCTTCTATCTGCTCATGTATTTAAGAGTTTGTGTATATGATATACAGGTCTGTACAATAACCATGACTACAGTGACGCCAAAAAACTCATCATGTTTCTCTCTATGATACACCAGACTGTCCCTTACAGCAGAGATCTTCAGACCTTTAGGGTTCAGCCCCCTATTTGAGTTCAAACATTTGGCTTGTCCCCCTTACCTAATAACCAGATCATGGATACAGGTATTGGGTCAGTTATCTGGAAACCCATTATCCAGAAAGCTCTGAATTACGGAAAGGCCGTCTCCCGTAGACTCCATGTAATGAAATAATCAAAAATTTTAAAAATGATTTCCTTTTTCTGTGTAATAATAAAACAGTCGCTTGTACTTGATCCCAACTAAGATATAATTAATCCTTATTGGAAGCAAAACCAGCCTATTGGGTTTATTTAATGTTTACATGATTTTCTAGTAGACTTATGGAGATCCAAATTACGGCAAGACCCCTTATCCGGAAAAACCCAGATACCTTGTATTCTGGATAACAGGTCCCATACCTGTGTATATAACATCTTCCTGTGGTTCCAGGGATATCCAAGATATTGACCTTCAGGCTGGGACCCCATCTTCACCTGAATTCAGTACGACGGGGAAAATAATTGCCCTTGAGAACAATAAAGACGTTTTCCAACACTCGTCCATGCAGAGGTATTGTGATTAAAAACCAACTTCTACTTCTACTATCTGTGTAAATCCCCCCATGTCACCCTATGATCCTTCACCTCTTTATTTTTCCCTGTTGACCTTTTCATTTCCTTTTCATATCCTTTGTTTTTTATCTTTTGTTGTTCTCCATGTTCTCTATCACCCTGTCCGGATCCACGAAACACTCCAATGTTGGTGCAGGACAGAGTTTATAGTTTTCTATCGACTCCAGTTTATATGGGTATAACAGCGGAGTTCTTCCTTTCTGTTTCCCTAGGGCATGTGACCTTGACTCCGGTGAAGAAGAAGAAGACACCAGTTAATAGATTAGAAATCCCTATGATAAAACCTTTTGCACTTATTTTGGTTAACCCGGCTCAGTCTCTTTTTATAAAATGCTGTTGTCAGTTTTTTGTTTCAAGTTTTTTGTTATGCAAGGTAAAGGATAAATGGGAAAAACTTTTGCCGTCTACTTTATATGAGCAATTTAAGAGATCTTTATTAGGGATTTATTGAAGAACCCCCCCTGCACCAGTACCGTGTCTCTCTTAGTTTTACAGGGACCTGATACCTGCAAGAAACATAGGACATTTCAGACTAAGGCCTTTCACTTACTGAAGGAGGCATCAGTAAAGTGTCTTCCTTTAAAAAAATGCTAAATAATTACAATTAATAGCAAAAATGCTTTTCCGTAATTTTTTCCTTTAAATCCCAAGACTTATACTGGATGTTTATTCATTCATAAATTTGGCACACCTCAAATATATCCAAATGCTGGATGCTCACTGTCTGAGCCCCCATAAATATATAGAAAAATTAGAATGAACAGGGCACACCAGTCTAGAAAAAAAAAGCAATTTTATTACATAAAGCAAGAAACGTGTTGAGTTTTTTCTTGCTTTATGTAATAAAATCGTTTTTTTTTCTAGACTGGTGTGCCCTGTTCATTCTAATTTTTTTTATACATATAACGGATGTTGCTTTGAAGCTCCATATTTTTTTTTTTTGATGCCAGTAATAAGAACTATAGAGAATTAAACTGTGATTTAGTTATAATAAGCTGTTCCTCGCTTGCATTGTGTATAAACACAGTGGGGTGCTAATCCGGTTGCCCTGAGACTGTTGCTATACTTATTGAACCCTGTGCTGGATATTCCCAGAGCTTTACACTGGAACACTGAAACTAATAGAAGATTACTGGGACAAGTTTAATTAATTGTTTATTTTGTTTTTTTATACTGTGTGTGTGTGTGTGTGGTATACAAGCATTTTAATTGTACCACAGGCAGCTAATCTGAAAAGTTTGTTATGTAATTGTTTTTTTTTATACTTTTATACTGTATGAACATAATACTGCATTTTTTTTAAATAAATGTATTTACATTAGTGATGGTGTGTTTTTGTTTGTATTTACATTTTTATCATATTCTATTATTGTTGTACTTCCACCTCTTTCTTATAAATAATGTCAACTTGTAGGATCCCCAAGAGGTCACTTTCTTCAGTTGAAGGCAGACAATGCATAAACTGGGCTGACAATGTTACCATATAACACGACTATTCCTGGATTCCTGGCTGAACGGATTTTCTGAACTGAATTTTTGCACCTAAAAATGAATAAGTGTTACAGTATATATCCAATGTAGCCCTGTGTCTCAATGTTCATGGGCCACTTCCCAAAATACTGGCCATCGCCATGTAGTCACACATTAACTTTGTTCTATAAATACAGACTCTGCTGCTTAACTGGCGGCCCCATTGCTCCCAACTTACAGGACGGTTAACAATTGCTCTTTTGTCTCTTTACAGTTGCTTTGTCTATACACGGAATTCATTTTCCTGGGTCTGTTTTTTTTATATATATGGGCCAGGCAGCTTAGGAATGGGGTCCACCTGGAAATTTTACACACCGGGCCCTGTAAACGTTGGGGTAACAGTCACCCTGCTATAGTTCCAGGGGTACCCAGGGTACAAATAAGCACTCACCCCAAATCTCCCCCTAACTGGCCTTCAGACTGGGCCCCCTTAGCTCATAACAAGGTTACAGATATATAGAAACATTGGGGTGTCACCCTGCTATAGTTCCAGGGGTACCCAGGGTACAAATAAGCACTCACCCCAAATCTCCCCCTAACTGACCTTCAGACTGGGCCCCTTAGCTCATAACAAGGTTACAGATATATAGAAACATTGGGGTGTCACCCTGCTATAGTTCCAGGGGTACCCAGGGTACAAATAAACACTCACCCCAAATCTCCCCCTAACTGGCCTTCAGACTGGGCCCCCTTAGCTCATAACAAGGTTACAGATATATATAAACATTGGGGTAACAGTCACCCTTCTATAGTTCCAGGGGTACCCAGGGCACAAATAATCACTCACCCCAAATCTCCCCCTAACTGACCTTCAGGCTGGGCCCGAGGGGTTGCAGGCCCTGGAGGTAATTGGCTACATTTTTATGCCACCCAATGGCCATTTAGACCTGATAGCTTAGACCTAAACTAGTGGTGGACAATATATGCTAAAAGAAGTAAGTGCTACAGCAAAGATGCTTCTGCCAGTGTTTAGACTAGGCATTCACATTTGTGTTGGTTGGCAATACTAAGAATTGAACATGAAATGCGTAAGGATTTATTTGATATGTTTAATTTACTAAATATTTTACTTTTAAAAAGGCCTGAGTGTGTTCCGTGAGTGCCTATTTACTCTTGATTCATTTGAATTCTTCTTTGATAAAGGATTGGGGTTTTGCTCACCTTGGACTTCATATTTTGGTGAGCTTCTACCACTTTGCAATCCTGTAGGTTTTTGGTGTTGGTTGGTAATATCAATAGTGGCCACTGCCATCTGATACGTCTAATTTTCCATTTTGGAGCAACTCTAATCCGCTGTATCAGTGGTTGTTCAGATCATTTAGGAACCCCACGCACAGTCCAATTTGGTCAGACCAAGTGTTTGGAAGAGACCAGGGGTGTAACTATAGAGGAAGCAGAGCCTGAGACTCCAGGGGGGCCCAGAAGGTATAGGGGCCCCATGAGGCTCTAATTCATAAACAATTTAAATAAATATTGGTAAAACAGGTCAACCTCTAGACATTTTGGGGGCCTGAAAAAATATTTTTTTATGGTGCCCATTAATATCTAGTTACTCTAAGTGTTTGGTAAAGCTGAGGAATGTTATGAAGTCAGAGGTGAGTATATTTGCACACTGCACTTAGAGCTGTAGTTTTATTCACTGCTTATTACACTGCACAAAAATGATTCGTTAGTACAGATACTGCAACTATTCCATAAGAATTGTGCCTATCGCGATACATTAACACAAGGTTTATTTACTTATGATCATAAACATGCCAATCTCGTCTTTGTTTCCTATAGCCAACCCCTTCCTGCCATATATTCTAACCAGTAAATATTTGCTCTTTTAGATCCACCTGAAGGCCCAGCTTGGAGGACATTGAGCGTCAGATTCCAGTTGACTCATTTGCTTTCTTGATTCTTGTAGAACTATGGCTGCTTGATGGATACAAGTTGTGAGTTAGGGGGAGCCCTGATGGAAACCCGGAGCTCCAAGTGTTGAGACTTGAACTGATGAAGTCTAACAAGCAATGATTTGTGGAAAAAGTGACATCTGTACTAGAGCAAAAATATATATCGCTTACATTTGATGCTATTTATATAAGACTCACCTCTTTTACAAAAATATGAGTATTTTTGTAACAGGTCTTCCATGATTAGGATCAAACACACACATATATCCCCAGATCTTTTGCGTTAGAGCCAACAATATGTTCCTGTTACATTATACTGGTGTGTGTGTGTGACTGTTGTTTATATCCCGTCTAAGCCTTTGTTCCTTTATTCTGAGCCTTTCGTCTCATTGTCTGTTGTACAGCTGCTGCTTTTTGTTTTGTCCCTGCCCAGCCCCAGGCCTTTTGGCATTGCACTATAGTTCAGGTGGCAGTCGAATATATGAAGATCTTCTCTTTTAGAAAAGCGCATCAGTACGTGATTGAGAATGTGGTATTTGGACCATTTCTAATAGCAGTCATGGGAGGCAAGAGAAACAAGTCATTGCAGGAGCTCAGTGCTCAACCAACATGAGAGATGATGTTCTTCAGTATTTTTTATTCAAGAGTGAGATGCATTTGTAAGCAAATAAAATATGAAGTTTGGCTTCTAGTAGCTGGTAAGATGCAGGTTACAAGTCACTGTGAAATCCAAGCAAGATCTCATAGAACCATGTCATAGAAATTGTTGTAACCACAGGGCCGGATTTACATAGTGGGCACCCCTAGGCCCACTACCATTCATCGCCCCTGTCCCCTCCAGGGGGACAGGAGCAATGGGGATTGGTGCATGGGAAATTAAAAAAATTATTGTATCTATAGCGCATCCCCAGTGTTTTTGAACCAATGTGGGTGTGGTTGGGCAGCATGCCGCCCCCCTAAAATCTTGCCGCCCTAGGCCCGGGCCTAGGTGGCCTTTCCACAAATCCGGGCCTGTGTAACCATCTTGTCCTGGTACAGCAGGTCACCTGTCTTCAGAATCCAAGGTCTGTGGTGGGTGTTGGCTATCCAAGTGGGAGAGAAGGAAATTGGGAGTTCTTAAAGTTACGATTTGTACATGCTAAACAGTAAATCAAATCATCCCTAGATATAAAACACCTCATGTGTTACATGCTCACTCTTTCATTGTTCTGTTTGATTGTGTTTCATGATATAAATGCCAGTGGTTTGAAGACTCTGATATGTAGAGCAAAACCCCCTAGATCACTGGAAAAGTTCACTGGCTCAGGAATAGTGAAGTCCAATGAGCAGCGTCGCTTGCACAAACATGATCTGCATGGAAGAGTCACAAGATGGAAGGAAGGAGTTGGTTGTCTTTTTAGTGAGACGATTCCAGGCAACTGATGTTAATACCCTTGGTAAAGTGTTAATCCAGGATCTGATCCCATTGCACTTTTGAAGCTTGAAAACATTATTTTGCATTCAGAAGCAAATTTGAGACAGCAACGGAGGGTTTTCAACATGGTCTTCCTTTAACAAAAGTTTATATTTTACTGCTATTTCATTGTATAATCCACACGAACTTTGTGGGGCTCATTTATAAACAATAGGCAAATCTGCACCTGGGCAGTGACCCATAGCAACCAATCAGTGACTGCCTTTTTTTAATCCAGCTACAGGTTGAACAATGAAATCTTTGTATTGGTTGCTGCCCAGGTGCAAATTTACCCAGTGTTTATAAATGAGCCCCAATGGGGTTTCCTTGCTTGGCTGTTTTTCCAAATGATACATTCTCATCCGAACTGTAAGCACAAGGATTTATAGTGGTTGGGTTCTCATATGTTTTAGTGATGAAATAAACAGAGCAGAGGAGTATGAGTGCCACTCACTTCCACTCATTAAGCTGAGCTCTGTATTAGTGACATGGGGGCTGTCCCAAACCTACAGGGTCGACAGTCTGGTTTGGGAAAAAATACTTATTCTAAGGGTAGTTAGAAGCCAAACTTCTAACAAAGCTGCTTCCCGCTTGTGATGTCTCCACCCATATCTCCCTTCCTTTTCAGTGACTCCACCATAGAACCTGCCCCATTGTGATGTTATCAGAGTGGGTAACATTGGACATGGTTTGTACTGTAAATCCTGGTAAAACTTTGGGCCGGGTTGACATACTTGGCAGATACTGGTTGTAACATTCCTGACCCATGCTTTGCGATGCTACCCATTCTTCCTTTGTGATACGCCATAAACCACAGGGAACTTATGAAGGTTCCACATCTCTCACTTGAGTCTCATGGAGTCATTCAGTGGTTATCTCCAACTAATATGATACAGTTTAGATGGAAGACTAAGGACTTGTCCCTGTGAGCTGTCAGAAGGACTGCAATCAAATATATATAATATGGTGTGCACAAGGTCTTAAAGTGGACAGGAGAAACGTTGATGTAGCTTATCATCAATGAGGTTAGGACCCTGTGGTGTGTGAACCACTAGTGCAGGGATTTCAGTGGGTGAGGGACCAGGTAGGGTGCCAAGAGGCAAGACCCCAGGCTGAGGGATTTCAGTGGGTGAGGGACCAGGTGGGGTGCCAAGAGACAAGACCCCAGGCTGAGGATCCCAAAGCACTACCCTCATTGAGGAATTGCCCCAGCTTGTGCAACCCCCCCCCTCACACGGGTCTGCTCTCAAGCAACGGAGCACTAGGGAGCATTGAGTCCCCAGTGCTCCTTAGGATGTGGCTGGGCAGTATGCCGCCCCTAAAATTTTGCTGCTCTAGGCCCAGGCCTTTGTGCCCTCACCACAAATCCAGTCCTGGGTAACTTACAGGGGCATAATACAGAGGAAACAGACCCTGTGGCTGCAGGGAGGCCCAGGAGAGTAGAGGGCCTAGTGTGGCGCTAATTAATAAGCAGGTTTTTGGTAGAATAGGACAACTTACTAATATTTGGTGGCCCTAAATTGAATTTGCTATAGGGTCTAGTAAAATCCTGTTACACCACTGGTAACTTGCACTTTGCCTATTTTACCTCTGGGAGGGATTTGTCACTACTGTATGTGAAGGTGCCTTAAATGAGTGACTGCTCACTTCAGTTATTAACATGTATTTATATAGCGCCAACATATTGTGTAGCACTCAGTTATTGGACTGTTCTGCTGTTAATAAACCAGTAATTGCTGCAAAGAAACCTCTCTGTGATTTGGATCCTTTGATTCAAAGATTTTCACAATACTCAATGATGACACTCATTTCTGTCTTTCACAATATGAATTTAATTATTAATTGAAGTAATCAATATTTAATTACACCAAGATGTGATTCCCTTGTTCACACTTTATTCCAGCACAACACCATTCATTTTCTACTCAATTTGTTATAGTTTGTGCGACACGATAACTCTCTTTAGCAGTTCATTTCTTCTGTGGTACTTTGTTGGTTTTTGGCATTTTTAATTACCATCAAAAACAAATTTGTGGTTTTGGAGAAGGAGTCTGAGACCTGGGGAGAAAGAGCTGAAAGAGAGGAGCAGGAGGAACTAGAGAAAATAGAGAGAGAAGAAGAGAGCGAACTAGAACAGGAGAATACAAAGGAACTGACAATCCAACTCCCTTTAAAGAAAAGAGGAAGGGAGAGACCAGACTGTCAGGAAGAAATGTGGTGCAATGGTCCACTAATAGAAAGACGGACTTTGGACTGTGGTCAGGTTTGTGGAGGTGAAGGTGGTGAGTGGGGAAGGAGGAAACCCTTTTTCATGGACAAAGGAAAAGACTTTGCCAGGGTTTTTGGGTGGGAATTATAGACAGAGGAAGGACTCTGAAAGGGTCTTCTCAGCCAGGCCAAAGATTCATGGACTCATGGACTAATTGCTTATTGGTGGTGAATAGTCTAAAATCACTTTGATTTAGCTGAGCCGATGATTATTGATAAGTTTTACTAAATAAAAAAAAATCCTATCCGATCCCCATTATAAGCAGCAGTCCTGTCCTGCTTTATGGCAGCTGAGATTCTAGCTATCTGTATAACAGAACATTCTGTCCCAGTGGCTGCACAGATTCTATCTGATCCCATTGCAAGCAGAAGTCATGTCCTGCTTTATGGCAGCTGAGATTCTAGCTATCTGTATAACAGAGCATTCTGTCCCAGTGGCTGCACAGATCCTATCTGATCCCCATTGTAAGCAGCAGTCCTGCCCTGCTTTATGGCAGCTGAGATTCTAGCTATCTGTATAACGGAACATTCTGTCCCAGTGGCTGCACAGATCCTATCTGATCCCCATTGTAAGCAGCAGTCCTGTCCTGCTTTATGGCAGCTGAGATTCTAGCTAACTGTATAACAGAGCATTCTGTCCCAGTGGCTGCACAGATCCTATCTGATCCCCATTGTAAGCAGCAGTCCTGTCCTGCTTTATGGCAGCTGAGATTCTAGCTATCTGTATAACAGAACATTCTGTCCCAGTGGCTGCACAGATCCTATCTGATCCCCATTGTAAGCAGCAGTCCCGTCCTGCTTTATGGCAGCTGAGATTCTAGCTATCTGTATAACAGAACATTCTGTCCCAGTGGCTGCACAGATCCTATCTGATCCCCATTGTAAGCAGCAGTCCTTGTCCTGCTTTATGGCAGCTGAGATTCTAGCTATCTGTATAACAGAGCATTCTGTCCCAGTGGCTGCACAGATCCTATCTGATCCCCATTGTAAGCAGCAGTCCTTGTCCTGCTTTATGGCAGCTGAGATTCTAGCCAACTGTATAACAGAGCATTCTGTCCCAGTGGCTGCACAGATCCTATCTGATCCCCATTGTAAGCAGCAGTCCTGTCCTGCTTTATGGCAGCTGAGATTCTAGCTATCTGTATAACAGAACATTCTGTCCCAGTGGCTGCACAGATCCTATCTGATCCCCATTGCAAGCAGAAGTCATGTCCTGCTTTATGGCAGCTGAGATTCTAGCTATCTGTATAACAGAACATTCTGGTTTGTGGCAGGGGCCCCAGAGTGGACTGTGTGGTATGGGAGGGGGTCAGAGGGGGCCCTGAGACAGCAGCCCCAGTGGGCCCCCAGTCCGACCCTGAATTCACTGGATTAATATGGTGGCTGTTACAAACAGTACAAACACCTCTCTGTCAAAATTCCTCAAGTGACAGGATTGTAGTTCTATGTAAATCCTGACAATGGTGGTTATTTACTGGGGTGCACTCTGGGCACAATCTCTGCAGATAAAACTGAACCCTGAAAGTCTTTCCTTTAATATAAATCCATTACTTACACTGCCCCTTTCACCCCTTTAAAGGTTGTGGTTCTCCTTTAAGGTAACTTTTAGTGTGCTATAGAATGGCCCTTTCTAAGCAACTTTTCAATTGGTCTTCGTTGTTCATTTTTTTTTACAGTTTTTGAATTATTTGCCTTTTTATTCTGATTAATTCTAGTTTTCAAATGAGGGTCACTGACTCCATCTGAAAATCAAATGCTCTGTAAGGCTACAAATGTATTGTTATTGCTACTTTGTATTACTCCTCTTTCTATTCAGGCCTCTCCTATTCATATTCCGGTCTCTTATTCAAATCAATGCATTATTCACAGGCAACACAAATTTCACGCATTTTATTTGGCTGAACATTAATTCTGGTACTTGGATCTGCACAGAAAAGAAAGAGGCAGAGAGGTTGCCTGGATATTACTTAGGGACTAACTGATTAAACAGTAGGAAACCTGCAGGGTACAAAGGTCCAAGGGGCACAATCACCCCAGAAATATTACTGGGAACAGAACATGATTCAGACAATTGTAAGATTAAGGCAGTAACAGAAACACCCGGCTTGTGTGACTATATATATATATATATATATACACATATAATACACAAAAGCCATGAATATCCTGTAAATGATATCCTTATAAACGGTGAGTTCTGATGTCATCAGTTATAAACGGTGAGTTCTGATGTCATTTCTGTCACATGACTCACTGAAACTTGTGTATTATAATAAATAAAGTACCACTTGTTGTCAAAATATGAGGATATTAGAAGTAACCTCAGAGTTCCATGACCTGTATAAAAGCACTCTGCCTTCGACCTCGTGTTTTTATATAGTCGTGGAACTCCTCGGTAACTTATAATATCCTTATATTATTATATTATATAAAGGGGTACTTTATTCACTATATATACTATATGGGTCATACTATATGTTACCTTGAGTTGCTGCAACATCAGAGACTATTGTCAGCCAATCCCATCGCTGGGGGCGGTGCCTTATCTGGAAAAAATGTAAAAAAAAATCGTTAGTATACATTAGACAAATAAGACAAATGAAACTTTAAAATTGCAAAGCCGTTATTAAGAAATAACAGTGAAACTCCGCTTGCGCTCCTCTCCAGAAAAGCTATCACGGTGACAACCCTTCGTGCAGCGCTCGATTTCTCCTCCCTGCCTTCTATAGGAGATAGCCAGGGAGGAAAAATCAAGCCCCACACAATGGATCGGCGCCCTGACGCCGTTTCTGAAGAGGAGCGCAAGCGGAGTTTCAGTAAGTTATTTCTTAGTAAAGACTTCATGTATTTAAAGTTAAATGTGTCTTGGTGGGGTTTTTTTTCGTTATGTACAAATTTATTTTTTTTAAATTTTATAACTGGTACTTTAAAGGACCAGTAACATCAAAAAAATTTGTTAGTATTCAACGAAAAATAAACACCAAGACAAATTAAACTTTTAAATTTCAAAGCCTTTATTAAGAAATAACTTACCGAAACTTCACTTCCTGTCCTCTGCAAAAAAGGCGATACGGCGACCATCCATCCTGCAGAGCTCGATTTCTCCTCCTGGCTATTCTAGTGACAGTCTGCAGCGCTTCCCCTATTCCCAGCAGCAGCAGCAGGTACTGGGAGAGCTGGATCAGTGCGGTGTGCATGCCACCTGCTCCCCTTCGATGTGCCCATCTGAGTGTGCCCGGGGCTGGCAGTGCCCGCTGCTGAATCCTCCCAACAGAAAACGGCACCTCGTCTCCTCCTCAGTTCATGTCTCCTGCCCTCAGCGCCGTGCAGCAGCAGCTGTATGTCCAGCGGCAGCCCCCACAGCATCTTGTCCAACAGGTCCGTGAGTCTGGAGGCTGCCCGCTGCTGCAGGAGAAGGCAGAAGAGCCATGCAGGCGCCTACCCGGTGTCCAGCCTCAACTCCATGGAGTTGCCTTGCTGAGCCAGTGTGTTGGTCTGGTGCGGGGAGTTGAAATCGCTGACTCTGCCGATGCGATACACCGCCCTGCTGTCAGAGATGTGGATGCTGCGATACTGCTTATTATACCGATTATTGGCCAAGCTCGTGCTGTTGAAGCCGTCAGTCTTGGCCACGGCGCTGCAATTTGTGGCCGGGGAAGTCTAAACGCTGAGTGCACAGGGCGTGGAAGGGAAGCCTTTGCCTTCATACGCGATCAGCAGCGGCTCCGGGCAGCAGCCTTTCCCAGTGTAATAAACTGCTGGCTAGCAGTGGGTTAATGATTCTACTGTGTTAGTTCAGGTAAGTAGTCAGATACACCCTGGAACTTTTGGTATATTTATTAGAACATGGCAGGTAGATCTGGCCTGCTCCATGCTTGCTCTCAGCTTAACAGGAAGCACAAAAACAGGAACAGGAATATGATCATCAAGCAATGGCAAAACAGCAGAATGCCCTTAACCAGAATGTCTTCACAAGCAGGTTACTACATTCCTCCCCTTTTAGCAAAAAGTAAATCGCCACAATATATATATATTATATATATAACCAACAGTTATAACTCAGTTGAAAACATTTTAAGGCTGAAATGTCCAAGTTAACAATAACATAGTGACATTATAAGTCCAGTCTCTCAGGAGGTTTGCGTGCTCGTATCGGATACCTCCGTTCACACTCAGAGGCTGTAGCACTGATTGGATTAGAGCGATTGTTGACATCTGGTAATTCCTGTAAGGGTGCTACAGGTACTTGAAAGTCAATTGTAGAAAATGAAGGAGGTACGGGTGACACACTCTTATCTGGAACCAGATGCTCCACATGGACATGAACGTGACGGTTACCAATTTGCACCTCATATGTCAGGGGACCCCTTCTATGACAAATGGTCCCTGGAGACCAAAGGCGCCCTGAGTGGCGGAAATCTCGAACCAAGACCTTATCACCTGGGTAAAAGTCTTTGTGTCTTTGTCTGGAGCTATTATGTGCTCTGACTTGTTGCTTCTGATGTTTCTCCACTGTATCAGCTAAAGAGGGTTTAAGCAAATCCAACCTGCTTCGTGGGTGCCTCTTTAAAAATAGTTCCGCTGGGGTACTTTCAGTAACTGAATGTGGAATATTCCTATAACTAAACAGAAATCGACAAAGTCTCAACTCTCCTGTAGTGCCAGCGGACTCACTGGCTACTGAGTGTTTCATCCAAGCTTTTTTAAATGTCTGAACCGCTCGTTCAGCAGCACCATTTGAAGCTGGGTGATAAGGTGGGGTCAATTTGTGCTTGATACCATTTTGTTTCAAGAAATACTGGAATTCCTGAGATGTGAACTGAGGTCCATTATCCGAAACCAATTCCTTTGGCAGACCATAGGATGCAAACAAATTACGCAGCAAAGTAATCGTTTTCTCGCTTGTACTTATTTTAGTGGGTAACACCTCCAACCACTTGGAATAGCTGTCGATAACCAAAAGAAATGTTTGCTGGTTTATTTCAGCATAGTCAATATGGATTCTTTCCCACGGTGATGTGGCCCATGTCCATGGGTGAAGGGGTGCAGTGGGTGGCTGATTTTGTACAGAAGCACAAGCAGTACACTGACTTACAAAACTTTCTATATCTTGATCCAGGCCTGGCCACCACAGGTAACCACGAGCTCGTGCTTTCATCCTGTTTACACCTGGATGGCCTTCGTGAAGTTCATGCAAGAGCCTCTGACGATATTTTGGGGGAATGACAACCCGTATCCCCCACAGTAAGCAACCTTGATCCATGGAAAGCTCATCTCTCTTTTCAAAATATGGCTTAAGGATTTTGTCAGAGCTGTAGTTTGGCCAGCCTTTGGAAGTAAAGTCCCACACCTTCGCCAGAAGAGGATCACGATTTGTAGCAGTTGCAATATCTTTACAAGAAATAGGTAGTTCTTCTGCAAATGAAACTTGAAAAATGACACTTTCATCCTGAACATCTGTTGTATATGGGCATGGAAGCCGCGATAGAGCATCAGCATTCCCATGATCCTGAGAACGTCTACATACAATATCATAATCATATGCCAATAGGAGTAGTGCCCACCTTTGCATTCGAAGTGCTGCCAGTGTTGGAATTGCTGATTTTGGCCCAAGAATGGCCAGAAGTGGTTTGTGATCAGTGACCAGTGAAAACTTCCTTCCATAAAGATATTTATGAAATTTTTTTATTCCAAAAATAATACTTAGTGCCTCCCGCTCTATTTGAGCATAGTTGCGCTCTGTTTGTGTTAGGGTTCTAGACGCAAAAGCAATTGGATGTTCTTCTCCATTAGGCAGTATATGTGATATAACTGCTCCAACTCCATAGGGTGAGGCATCACATGCTAATCTAAGTGGCTTACTAGGGTCATAGTGTGCTAGCCACTTGCTGTTGGTTAGTCTTTGCTTTGCATCCTGAAATGCTTTTTCACACTGTGCTGACCAAACCCACTTGGTATCCTTCTGCAAAAGTTCATGTAAGGGTTGCAACAATGTTGACAGATTTGGAAGGAATCGTCCATAGTAATTTAGCAGTCCTAAGAAAGAGCGTAATTCAGACACATTTGAAGGTGAAGGTGCATTAACAATAGCAGTTAATTTTGTTTCCGTTGGGTGAAGACCTTGTGCATCTATGCGGTATCCTAAGTATTCTACAGACTCCTGGAGAAAGTGACACTTGGACAATTTTACTCGCACCCCAGATGCTTTTAATTTTGATAAAACCTTATCTAACAATGCCAAATGCTCTTCAACAGATGAACCTGTAATTAAAATGTCATCCAGAAAACAGACCACATGATCGATTCCTTGAAGAATCTGATCCATTGCATTCTGAAAAATTGCTGGTGCTGTAGATACTCCAAATGGTAAGCGCTGGTATTGGAATAAACCCTTGTGCGTGTTGATGGTAAGGAATGTCTTTGAATCTGGGTCCAGCTCTAGCTGTTGATAGGCATTTGATAAATCAATCTTGCTAAAATATTTACCTCCAGCAAGTGTAGCAAACAAGTCCTCTACATTTGGTAGTGGGTAAGGTTCTGGTTCAATACAGCGATTGACAGTGACCTTGTAGTCACCACAAAGTCTAATAGTTTTGTCCTTTTTGGGGACCACTACAATTGGGGCAGCCCAGCTGCTGTATTTGACACGTGACACAATACCATAATGTTCCATTCTTTCTAGTTCTTTCTCCACAGGTTCTTTAAGGGCATATGGCAAGGGACGTGGCTTATGAAAAATGGGCTTTGCACCTGAATTTACAGTGATAGTTGCCTTTAGCCCCTTAATACTGCCAAAGTCTTCCTTAAAGAGAGAGTCATGTTTACTCAGGACCTGTTCCAGATTTTTGTGAAAGGTAGCTTCAGTTTGTTTGATAGTAAATATTTTAGCCCAATTCAGCTTTAAGTGCTTCAACCAATTTCTGCCCAAAAGAGTGGGCCTGTCACCCTTCACAACCACTAAAGGCAATATAAATGACTGACCTTCATATGTGACTGGCGCTTGGATCTGTCCAAGTACAGGAATCTTCTCTCCAGTATAAGACGTGAGGTGTAAAGGTGAGTTCTGCAATACAATTCCACCTAAACAGTTCTTGTAAACAAACTCTGATATTAGTGATACAGATGCACCTGTGTCCAGTAACATGTTTACTGGATGCCCATCAATTTCCAGCTTAATGTGTATGCCATCATCTCCCCCATGCGTAGTATTGACTGTATTCAAGTCTGTGCAGTCACTTTCCTGACGGTCACAATTAGTCACGTATTGCGCCCTGCGCTTGCCTGGTTTGCTCCTGCAGACACGAGCAATGTGACCTAACTTCCCACAATTTCTACAGGTTTCTGATTTATATCTGCAGTTCTGTTGCTGATGCGGGCCCCCACAGCGGTAGCATGAATTGACCCTTTGTGTCTGAAATGCTTGCTCGCCTGTAACTGACACTGTAGGTGGCTGTGGTGAATTTGGTGAAGTGGGTTTAGACCATGTAGTTATTTTAGGGAGATCTGTAAATGAACAACTATTTAGCTCTTTGAATTGCTGAGAGTCACTCCTGGTTAATTCTATAGCCAAGGCAATGTTACAAGCAGACTTGAAGGTGAGATCTGTTTCATTTAGCAGCTTATGCAGGTAGAACTCATCATGGAGGCCACACACAAACTTATCTCGCAAAGCCTGATCCAGGAATGTACCAAATTCACAGGAGGCAGATAGCCGTTTTAAATCCAAAATATAGTCTGCAAGGCTCTCCCCCATGTTGTGATTTCTCCCATAAAATCTAAAACGTTCAGCAATGATGATACGCTGGGGTTTATAATGCTGAGAGAGGGTCTCTGTTATTCTCTCATATGACAATTCAGTGGCCTTTGCAGGAGTTATAAGAGTTTTAAGGAGACTGTAGGTTTTTGCTGGTAGTGTAGCAAGTAAAATATCTGCTTTCTTTTCCTGACTAACATCATTTGCAGACAGCCATCGCTCAAATCTTTCCAAATAAGGCTCAAATTCTTCAGCAGATTCTGAAAACTCTGGGACTTTTCCAATGGCAGACATTGTAAGAAGTTACTCACTGTGCAGAGAAGAATTATGCAGCCTGTGCAGCCTGTTTGCTCTGCAGCTGAGTCTGTTTCTGAGTCCAGTAACACAAATCCTCGTTGCCACTGTAATAAACTGCTGGCTAGCAGTGGGTTAATGATTCTACTGTGTTAGTTCAGGTAAGTAGTCAGATACACCCTGGAACTTTTGGTATATTTATTAGAACATGGCAGGTAGATCTGGCCTGCTCCATGCTTGCTCTCAGCTTAACAGGAAGCACAAAAACAGGAACAGGAATATGATCATCAAGCAATGGCAAAACAGCAGAATGCCCTTAACCAGAATGTCTTCACAAGCAGGTTACTACACCCAGGAATTGATCTGTGCCTATGATATTGCCATGCTGATGGTGCGCAATCCCAGATTATTTCTTGGGCATCGCCGGCTGCCCAACACTACTCGTCCCCATTAGGAGACTGACGGCTTCAGCAGCAGCAGCACGAGCTTGGCCAATAATCGTATAATAAGCAGTATCGCAGCATCCACATCTCTGACAGCAGAGCGGTGTATCGCGTTTATTTTTCGTTGAATACTAACGAATTTTTTTAAAAATTTTTTGATGTTACTGGTCCTTTAATAATGCGATTTTAAAGTTTAGTTTGTCTTGGTGTTTTTTTTTCCGATGTATACTAATAAATTTTTTTTAAAAAAATTTTTTTTTGCTGTTAGTGGTCCTTTAATAAAGACTTTGCAATTTTAAAGTTTAATTTGTCTCTGTGTTTTTTTTCCCGATGTATACAAATTAATTTTTTTAAAAATTTTTTTTTGCTGTTACTGGTCCTTTAATAAAGAATTTGCAATTTTAAAGTTTAATTTGTCTTGGTGGTTTTTTTACGATGTATACTAACAAATTTTTTTTTTGCTGTTACTGGTCCTTTAATATAGGGACAATAATCAGGTTCCTCCCAGCACTGCCCCCTGTCTGTGAGTGGGGGAATGAGAGTGAGTAAAGGGAGACAGTGAGTGACGTCAGATAAAGTCACATAGGAAATGATGTTCATATATAAATCCATCAGTCAGTGATTCTAATAAGGAAATAAGACTTCCAGGCTCCATGTAGCGCCCCCTTGTGTCTGTTCTGCTGTGTCTCTGCACATTAAATGTACCACTAATATTATACAAGCTGTGCAACTACATGTGACTTGTTCTTATTGTCCAAAGCTGCAGCCCAGAAGAGAATACACAGTGTGTAGCATACAACTCCCAGCATCCCCTGTGTGCGGATCCCTTCAGCCAGTACAGTTTCTATTGGATGCAGAAGGGAGATCAGAACTGGCTACAGAACATTCAGCATCTTCTATAGGAATCCCTGATCCATGTAAAGCCTTCAGCTGCTGCAGAACCTCTTCCCATAGGAATCACATGACAGGGAGAGCGCACAAAGCGTCAGGTTACCTCTGGAGCTCATCACTGTATGATAGATGGGAAGCTCTGCTGGTTGCTGTGAATATATACCGAGCAGGGGCGTCAATAAAACTCTGAGAGGAGGATGACGTATTGTGGCCGCCACGCCCATTCAGCTCCAGCGCGTCGGATCAGTTCTCTCTTATACAAATATGCTGCTGGATTATGTCGCTGTCGCTCTGTACTTGGATTCTCCTCCTGCTGCTGCTGCTGCTGTTGGCTGTGCCCGGGACCCCGCAAGGTGAGACTGGGGGGAATCTTGTTTGTGTTCAGCTCTACTGTATTGCTGCCCCGGCTCCGAGTCTCAGTTCCCTCATTACTGAACTCTCATCCCAGTTCATGTCTTTACTTGCTGAGCTCTCAGTCTCATGGGGAGAATTAGCCCCGGGGTATTGAATGCAGGTGCGACTGATTGACACTGGGAATTTCTTTCCTTCTTTATAAACCCCAGTGATATAAACTATAGATACTCAGGGGGTATATGAGACTGTACAGCAGCAGCACAGACACATTAGCAGGGTCTGATTCCTCTGTAGTTACCCCCCTGATTGAGGGTACACACTGGGATATTGCCAGTTAGGTGACCATGTGGCACACTGCATAGGATAGTCAAGAGTTGTACGATTGCTGTAGGAGTTTGCACATTGTGGTCAGGGCCCCCATGAAGGGGGGCCCGGCAGTGCTGCAGTTTTAAAAGAGCCGGGCCCCTTGAGAGCTCCAAAGCCATGTGGCCATTCCGAACAGCCGAAATGCAGAAGTGCCGAAAAGCCGCACAGACGAAAATAGCCAAAGCCTAAGTCCCGAAGCGACGAAAAGACCCAAAGTCACGAATATAGACAAAATTGAAGTCCTGAAGTGGCGAAAAGACACAAAGTCACAAAAACAGCCGAAGCCGAACTCCCGAAGCAGCGAAAAGACCCAAAGTCGCGAAAGGAGACGAAGTTGAAGTCCTCAAGCCACGAGTTCAATTCTACTGAACACCAATTTGTTTTTTAATTTTTTACATTTTTGTAATCCCCTGGCCATCAATGTATTATTTTAATATTCTATAGGCCCCTGCCACCAATCTTTTTTTTTAAAAAATATTTTTTGGGGCCCCAATTTTTTTTAACTTGTAAGGGGAGCCCTGGCACCAAGGTTTTTTTTTTTTTTAAAAAAAAAAATATTCTTTGGGGCCCCAATGTTTTTTTTCAAAAAAACATTTATGGAGGGCCCTGGCGCCAATGTTTTTTAACATATAAGGGGGCCCTGACCATCAATAGCTTTTTAGAACTTGTGGGTGGGGGGTTACTTTTTTAGCGTTGATGTCTGTGTGGTCTTTTAACTGTCATGTGGAGTAGGTGGGATCTGGGGTGGGGCTTGGGCACCAGTGTAGGCGGGGCCCAGGGGGCCCCAAAAATTTTGTTATGCGGGGCCCCGTGATTTCTAATGGCGGCCCTGTACGTCTAATGAGTCTGGGGCTCTTGTAAGGGGGAGGGGTCGCTGATTCAAGGGACTATTTTTGGCGCAGAAACTTGGGAAACAACCAAATGACATGTGGGGGGAACCTTCCCAAATAAATAATGTACATAAAGACTTTCTGTTTGCCAAATAAAAGTGTCATTTCCAGCTCATCTCTAATTACATTCTTGTCTTGTTTCTACTGATTTTAAAGGGGGTGGTGACTTTCAAGCTTTCAACTAAGGGTCACTGACCCCATCTAAAAAAACAAATGCTCTGTAAGGCTACAAATGTATTGTTATTGCTACCAGGGCCGGATTTAACGAAGCGGCGCCCCAAGGCCGCACGATCCATACCCTTGCTGCTTCCAGTCGCGCCGCACACAGCAGCTTGTTTATATAAATTATAGTAGTACTTATCTGTTATCTACTGTCTATCCTGTGCTTGAATGGCTGCCCCCATGGCTACACAGCAGCTTGTTTATATAAACTATAGTAGTACTTATCTGTTATCTACTGTCTATCCTGTGCTTGAATGGCTGCCCCCATGGCTACACAGCAGCTTGTTTATATAAACTATAGTAGTACTTATCTGTTATCTACTGTGTATCCTGTGCTTGAATGGCTGCCCCCATGGCTACACAGCAGCTTGTTTATATAAACTATAGTAGTACTTATCTGTTATCTACTGTGTATCCTGTGCTTGAATGACTGCCCCCATGGCTACACAGCAGCTTGTTTATATAAACTATATTAGTACTTATCTGTTATCTACTGTGTATCCTGTGCTTGAATGGCTGCCCCCATGGCTACACAGCAGCTTGTTTATATAAACTATAGTAGTACTTATCTATCTACTGCTTGAATGTAATGTAATAAAAAGTAGCAATAACGATACATTTGTAGCCTTACAGAGCATTTGTTTTTAGATGGGGTCAGTGACCCCCCCATTTAAAATGATCAGTAAGTAATGACAATAAATTCAGGAGGGCTAAAGGGTGAACTCTCACTTTCAACTTTCATCTGATAAATATGAGGTATAAAAAGACATGTAATATAAGCTTCACCTGATGGGAACAAGGAACTTTCCAAATTATGTAAAATTTCTGAAATAAAGTTACTCTTCGCAGTCTTCCTCCCAGCGACCTGTCTCTCTACATTGTGTCTTTATGCAGGAGTCGTAGTCAGATTTTGGGTCATTCACTCTACTTGCAGCTTTGTGTCGGTGTAGGTTCCACTGAGGGATCATTATCTTGACTACATTGTCATGGCAAAATGCATTGTGTTTACGCTGGTGTGTGATCCCTTTGCCAAACATTACACAAGAGATGTCTTTCTAACTCCGACACAAAGCTGCATGTAGAGAGACAGGTTGCAGAGAGGTGGTGGTGAAGAGTGACCTGATTATTTCGGAAACCCTTACAGAATTTTTATCATTCCCCAATATATTCGACACTTGAAGGGGCAGATGTATGAAGGGTCGAATATCGAGGGTTAATTAACCCTCGATATTCGACAAGGAACTAAAATCGTTCGACTTCGAATATCGAAGTCGAACGATTTAGCGCAAATCCTGCGATCGAACGATCGAAGGATTATTCGTTCGATCGAACGATTAAATCCTTCGAACGATTCGAAGGATTTTAATCCAACGATCGAAGGAATATCCTTCGATCAAAAAAACGCAGGCAAGCCTATGGGGACCTTCCCCATAGGCTAACATTGAGTTCGGTAGCTTTTAGCTGCCGAACTAGGGGGTCGAAGTTTTTCTTAAAGAGACAGTACTTCGATTATCGAATGATCGAATAGTCGAACGATTTTTAGTTCGAATCGTTCGATTCGTAGTCGAAGTCGAAGGTCGAAGTAGCCAAAAAAACACTTCGAAATTCGAAGTTTTTTTAATTCGAATTCTTCACTCGAGCTTTGTAAATGTGCCCCTTGGAATCCTTATGTGTGATGTATAATTATTTTTTTTATTTTTCCAGTCACAGTAATCACTGGCGGAAAGGTTAATGCCAAGTTGGGTTCGGACATTAAGTTGTTCTGCAACGTGAAAACCCTGGAATTGATATCCCAAGTTATGTATCTAAATCAATGTTCTGTGTAGTCAGTCACCATCATCATTTATGGTGCATTGTATTTCTTTTCCAGTCACAGTGATCGTTGATGGAAAGGTTCATGCCAAGTTGGGGTCGGACATTAAGTTGTTCTGCAACGTGAAAACCCTGGAATTGATATCCCAAGTCACTTGGCAGAGGAAGTTGTCGCCCAACAATGAGAATTTCCTAACTTACAGCAAAGGAGAGGAACCCCTGCACCTGATTCCATTTGGGGAGAGAGTGAGATTTCTGGGCAATGGGGATCTTGGAGGCTCCATACTGATACCCAATGTAACCCTGACTGATGAGGGCACCTACCTCTGTATCTACACAACATTTCCTAGTGGGACAAATGAAGGGGAGATTAAATTATCCATATGGGGTAAGAAACATCTTCCTCTATAGTTCTCTGCTTTCATGAGAGAAAATAAAGAAAAATTATAAGAGAGAGAACTTGGAGTAATGGGAGTCTTGCTCTAAACCAATGTATGTGAAGCAGGGGATCTCATTTGTTTATGTTTATGCTCTTTTATTTTGATTCTCAGTAAACTAGTGGCCATGTGTACATTGTTTATGCTCAAACACAAGTCAGTTACCTGGAAAGCTATCCTTAATACATTCTCTTGATAGAAAACTAGTTTGGGAGCCGTGGGCATCCCTTAAGATGCAAAGAAAGGAGGAGTTATATTAGGGTGATGGTACATGTGGCATATTCTCCACCAGCAGCGTGAGATTGATGGAGTTTTATTTCTAAAGAATTTATACTGGCAGGTACAATATATGGAGTGCTTTTAAGTTATTTGTTGGGTTCAGCATGTATAAGTTCATACAGTTGAATGCAATAGTTTGTATAGTATATTACTTTTTTTTTACAAAGATCATTATGAACGTCACTTTTTCTGTGCTACGGTTATATGGGGTAAATCAGTGGTGACATTTCAGAGAATTTATGCCGCTGGAAAATCTGCCACATTTCTCTCGTAATAAAGTACAGGTATGGGATCTGTTATCCAGAAACCATTATCCAGAAAGCAGCAAATTATGGAAAGGCCGTCTCCCATAGACTCCATTTTATCCAAATAATAAGAATTTTTATAAATGATTCATTTTTCTCTGTAATAATAAAACAGGAGCCTGTACTGAATCCCATCTAAGATTAATCCTTATTGGAGGCAAAACCAGCCTATTGGGTTTAATGTGTACATGAGTTTCTAGTAGATTTAAGGTATGAAGATCCAAATTACAGAAAGATTCATTATCCATAATATACCATGTCTGGAGCATTCTAGATAACCAGTCCCATACCTGTTTTTTTACGGTATTTGCTGGATAATGAGACTTTCTGAACACTCTGAAGTCTCTTCTGTTAATGTGTTGGGGTTTTGTGTATCCTGGGAAACTGAATACCCTGAGACTAGGGTTGCCACCTTTTCTGGGAAAAAATACCGGCCTTCCTATATACCTATATATTTAACTTTTTTCCCTATTAATAACATTGGCATCAGCCATCATTTTTACCGACCAGGCCTGTAAAATACTAGCCAGGTGGCAACCCTACCTGAGATAGACATTGTGTAAGAACTGAGCATTATTTTACTGAGCAGCCCATGAAGTATAGTTCTATATAAATAGAGAAAGCAAAGGAACTTGACATCCATCTTTGGTTAAAGCCATTGGAGGATCAAAAGGGCCATGATGCCACCAGTCAGGTGGAAACTGGATTCTACTTTACTTTCTATGGACAATATACAATAAGTCACAGTGTGGCACTCAAATTCATGTTCTGATGGATGTTACTGAAAGATGTTTTCTATGGTTCTATTGGGTCTCGTGGTACAATTGATCAAGTGAAAGGCAAATGATATCAAGCTATGAGTTATAACTCATATAGACTAATTGTTCCTAGTAGTGGCACGTGGTGTGTCTGGGTCCTTTCCCTTTGTATTTATGTTTTAAACGTCACTCACCACCAACAATAAACCCATTCCCATTGCCCTGGCAGCTACAATAGGTCATTTCAGGAAGGGGTTCAAGTAGGTGCAATGGAGACTATCAACCTCCTTCTGCAGATAGAAAAAAGGTGATGTAGCACATTTATCTCCAGTTGAACCAGTTTCATTGGAGGTTCCAGTTGTCTCTAAGAGATCAGTCAGTACAGACCATGTTCTACCAGCGCTAACTGTAATAGCATTAATGGGGTTGTTCACCTTTTAGTAGGATGTAGAGAGTGATATTCTGAGACAATTTACCATTGTTTTTTTTATTTTTTATTATTTGTGGTTTTTGAGTCATTTAGCTTTTTATTTAGCATCTCTCCAGTTTGTAATTTCAGCAATCTGGTTGCTAGGGTCCAAATTAACGTTTAGACCATTCGGATCCAAGCATGGAATATGAATAGGAGAGGCCTGAATAGAAAGATAAGTAATAAAAAGTAACAATAACAATACATTTGTAGCCTTACAGAGCATTTGTTTTTAGATGGGGTCAGTGACCCCCATTTGAAAGCTGGAAAGAGTCAGAAGAAGAAGAAGGCAAATAATTCAAAAACTAGAAAATAAATAATGAGAACCAATTGAATTGCTTGAATTGGCCATTAAATAACATACTAAAAGTTAACTGAAAGGTGAACCGCCCTTTTAGATAAAATATATTCAGGACTGTCTCTTTTTATTCATTTTCAGTGGAGCCGTCAGTGGAAGTGCAGCTAAACCCAGTGCTGTCGGGACCAAATCCGGCTGTTATTGCTGAATGTGTAGCCTTTGCCTCCAAACCCGCGGCTAATATCAGCTGGAATACATATGGTCTCCTCTACACGTCAAAGGAAATTCCAACACAACATCCTAATGGGACAGTGACAATAAGGAGTCAGCTATGGATGGTGCCTTCTCCTGGACTTAATGGGCATCAGGCAACTTGTCTGGTTTCTCAGCTGGACCAAAATTTTGAGAAATATGTAAATTTCATCATTACAAACATTCACTGTAAGTAAAAACAGTTCCATGGCTTTTGACTGAATTGGGCAAGTGGTCTATTGCCCCCATTTGGTCCTAGACTTAGAAGTCACTGAGTAGATCTGGTATTCAGGTTGTGAACTTCTGGGTTGAAATGGTTTCTGATAATAATGTACAAAATTTAAACTGTCAGTTCCCTTCTTTTGCCTCCAACACCCGGACCTCTGTTGTTGTACTGAGCTCGCTTGCCGCTTCTAATACTTCTATAGTTGTATAAGTTACTATATGTACGGGGATATTATTGTAGTGGAAGCAGAAATGGTATTAATTACTGGTAATTGTGTGCATGTTACTATCTAGATCGCAAGCTCATGTGAACATAGGACCTCTCGCTCTCTCTGTGTATTTAAAGGACAAGGAAAGGCTTTACTTTCTTTAATGAAAAAGAAACCTATCTCCAATATACTTCAATTAAAAAATGTGTACCGTTTTTATAAGAAACCTGACTGTATGCAGTGAAATTCTCCCTTCATTTACTGCTGTGGATAGGAATTGTCAGACGGTCCCTAACTGCTGAGCAGGGAAACAATCATACTTATGAACAGCAGGGGGAGCCCCCGCCTTACTTCCCAGCCATGCAGAACTCAAGCAGCTTTGTTTATGACGATCCCTAAGCAGCCCAGACCACACTGAGCATGTGCAGGGTCAGGGTCAGGCCAAGATGTATAACAAAGTTACAAGATGACAGCCCCCTGTGGCCAACTTTGAAAGCATAAATCATTTGTTTGATTAGGCTTGTGGTGCAGTAAGTTCATGCTTATGTTTAGTATACAAAATACAGCATTTCCAGCCTTATTCTATTTTAGACTTTCCTTGTCCTTTAAGGCTAAGGGTAAAGTCACACCTGGCAATTCGGGGAGATTTAGTCGCCTGGAGACTAATCGCCTATTCTTTGGGGGCGACTAATCTCCCCGAACAGTCTTCAGCCCGGCTATAATGAAAAATCGCCTACGGCATGGTACACGCGGCGCTTCGTTTTCGAAGTCCCCTGAAGTTGCCTCACGCCAGGGAGAAGTTGCCTCTCCCCGAATCGCTAGGTGTTCCCTTACCCTTAGGGCAATGACACACAAGTGAATTAGTTGCTTGTGACAAATCCCCTCTTCTGTAATCTCCTCCAAATCCTTTCAAACTGGGGCCAGTGTAAATGGCTGGAGGTAAAACGTACGCGTTGCTTTATTTTTTCCATAATCGCCAGAATTTGCCTCAAGGGGAAACTTGAAAACGACTTCAGAAAAAAAAGAAGATACCCCCTGGTCTGTATTCTTTAGTGCACAATCATAGGAAAATTGTATGTTTTTAAAGGGGTTGTTCACCTTCCAACATTTTTCAGTTCAGTTGTTTTCAGATTGTTCATCAGAGATAAAGAATTTTTCCAATTACTTTCTATATTTGTGACTGGTTTTCAAATATTGAAATGTCCTTTTTGAAGTTCTTATGTGTTTGTGAAGCAGTTCGGGGGGGGGGGTCAGCAACTCTGTAACTGATTTAATTGATCCATGAGTTGATCCGTTTCTTGTGTTTGTCCCTACTGAGCAGAATCCCTGAGTGTCATTAAAGGCAACTGTTAGACTTGATACAATAGTTGCACTTATATTCCCCATAGATCCTACTGAGAAATGGATCAACTAATGGGTCAGTCAATTGGAACAGAATCTGCACCGGGATCACTGAGCTGCTGCACTCACACTCACACTCACACTCACCAACATTCAACTTTACACTTTAGTTTTGGAAAACCGGCAAAAAAAATAGCTGAAAAGCAATTGAATAAAGTCTTTATTTCAGAAAACAACAGAACTAAAGTGTTTGGAAGGTGAACAACCCCTTAAGTTGCCTATTATAGGGTGTTTTTGGGCTCCTTATCTATGGTTTATAGTTTTTTCCAATGACAAAAGTTTGTTTATGTTCTTGTTAAGATGCGCCTCAGTCTGTGCATATCAAAGTACACCGAGAAGAGAGAGACCCTCTGTATATTGAATGTTTAGCAGATGGCAACCCTCCCGTTACATATACATGGAGGAGGTAAGTGATCCAATTAACTGAGATCATGTGTCTGCGAGGTCTTTGTGCCAGAATGATGTACAGTATGTAAGTCCTCTGTCATATGAGATTGTTCATAGTCTGTACAGAGAGATCCCATAAAACTATGACAGCATAGGTATTCCCCTGTACTAAGCACAATTCAGCAGGAACAGTCCCTAAGTTTGCTCATAGTCTGTACAGAGAGATCCCATAAAACTATGGCAGTATAGGTATTCCCCTGTACTAAGCACAATTCAGCAGGAACAGTCCCTAAGTTTGTTCATAGTCTGTACAGAGAGATCCCATAAAACTATGACAGCATAGGTATCCCCTGTACTAAGCACAATTCAGCAGGAACAGTCCCTAAGTTTGTTCATAGTCTGTACAGAGAGATCCCATAAAACTATGGCAGCATAGGTATTCCCTGTACTAAGCACAATTCAGCAGGAACAGTCCCTAAGTTTGCTCATAGTCTGTACAGAGAGATCCCATAAAACTATGGCAGTATAGGTATTCCCCTGTACTAAGCACAATTCAGCAGGAACAGTCCCTAAGTTTGTTCATAGTCTGTACAGAGAGATCCCATAAAACTATGGCAGCATAGGTATTCCCTGTACTAAGCACAATTCAGCAGGAACAGTCCCTAAGTTTGTTCATAGTCTGTACAGAGAGATCCCATAAAACTATGACAGCATAGGTATTCCCCTGTACTAAGCACAATTCAGCAGGAACAGTCCCCTAAGTTTGCTCATAGTCTGTACAGAGAGATCCCATAAAACTGTACTATAAATATGCTGCTCCGTTTGAGTTATACAACTGTATTACTGAATAACTATGTAAGAATAGTGCACTTTTACCAAAATTGAAGAAGCTAGTATCTTCACTTACCCATCTTTGTTTTCCCAACAGGGAGAATGGATCCATTCCTGATGATGTGGCCCAGGCAACAGGGAACACTCTGCATTTTTCCAGAGGGAATACAGATTATAATGGCCTGTATGTCTGTGAGGCCACAAACAGTATTGGGAGAATCTCACACTCAGTCTATTTATATAAATACTCAGGTAAGTGTGCAGAGAACACTGTATATTTGGAGATTGTCAAGCAGTTTGGTGAAGACCAAGGAAACTCCCAACTGTATTGCTTCCTCACCCCTTTAAGACTGAACATGTAATTAA
Source organism: Xenopus laevis (assembly GCF_017654675.1). Taxonomy (NCBI): domain Eukaryota; kingdom Metazoa; phylum Chordata; class Amphibia; order Anura; family Pipidae; genus Xenopus; species Xenopus laevis. Next base: position 7,021,623 of record NC_054373.1, read on the forward strand.
AAGGCTGCAGCAGGTAATTTAGAAGCATGTTGCCAACTGCAGGTATTTCTGTGCAGCATTTTGAATGGAGCGATGGGATCACTGCTGTCCAATCATATTCCAGGCTTTCCTCCCATTCACACATGTAGTTCATCAGCTCCGGCTCATTTCTACTGACTGTTGTATGGAGCCATAAAACTGTAGCAGTATTTATATATTACAGTTTTATGGTATCTGTTATCAGGAAACCCATTATCCAGAAAGCTCCAAATTACAGGAAGGCTGTCTCCGTTAGACTCCGTTTTTTAATTCTTAAAAAATATTTTCCTCTGTAATAATAAAACAATGCCTTGTATATGATCATAGCTAAGAAATAATTAATTCTTATTGGAGGCAAAACCAGCTGCTGGGTTTAATTAATATATAATAAGTGTTTTTTTTTTTTATAGCAGACTTAAGGTGTGGAGATCCAAATTATGCAAAGACCCCTTATCAGGAAAACCCCAGGCCCTGAGCATTCTGGATAACCAGTCCCATGCCTGTAGTGTAATATTTAAATGCCTTCCTTTTTTTTAGTTGCGCTGTAAGAGAATTAATTTGTTCTTGGTGATTTTAAAAGGCCAAACAGGAGGCAGCAACATTATATGTGTATCTGGTCTACTGCGAATTCTATATACTCCCTCTGCTCTTGAAAACTTGGTACATGGAAATAGTCATCTGTATTTACTCTCCAACCTCCGACTGGCACTGCCTGAATTATTCACTCCACTCCATTGTAATTGTCCTTGATTGCAATATCCTTGTTTAATTAAACACACAATATGGATATTTCTGACAATATTGCGCTTTCCCTGTATTGTCTCTGTGAAGAACATTAGCCTTACAAAGTCTTACATGGGGCTTCTATTTATGTAACTGCAGTAAGTCTAATCCCCCTGGTGAATCTCAGTAGAAATACAGCAGTTGTTCCATTTACAGGTGCTGCTCCCAGAGGAAATGAAGGCGCATATATTGCAGCAATCGTTGTCCAAAGTGTAATAATTATTGGAATGGCTGTGTACTGCTACTTGATGAAGAGCAACCAGATGGAAAGAATATGTAAGAGTAGGTGAGACTTTACTTTTATAACTATGGGTTGCAGGTGCTGTCTGTACATGTCTTTCATAAAGCTAAGGGAGGTGGGTCGTCCACCAGAGGAGAAATCCCTCCTGCTGTTCAACTCCCTTACGTCTGTCTGTCACTGTGCACTCAGACAGACTTCAGCAGTTAAACCACAGCACAGTGACAGGCGGATACAAGTGAACGTGGGAGGCAGAGGCAATATTGGGACATTAGTGCTGCTTCTCCACCAGCGAAGGATCTTCTACTTGTGTCTTCAGCCCAAGGTTATTTACATACCAGACAGATTAATTGCTGCCTGAGAAACTCCTGCCCCTACTGCTTCTTTAAGGTGATTATGGAAACCAACTCTCATTGCTGGTTCAGGCAGTTTTTGGCACCAGTAGAGAACATTAGCCTGAAGGTAATGTACATTAACGTTCTTCGTTCATTTTTATATATAAACTAAAATCAGGATATTTTTAGAACAAGTGCTCATCTTCTCTTCTTTAGACACTGATACTGTTGCCTTGAGGGGGGGGGGGTCATACACGGGCAGATTTCTTTGTGTGAAACGACTGATTTTAGCACAATCCGATAAAATAGTTTCCTTATCGTTACATTGATGGGGTGCAAATGATTATATTGTTCCGTCAAAATCTTCCCAACAGGGAATCGGACAGGTTTAAAAACCTGAGACGGCGAAATTGGTCGGTGGATGGTACAGTCAGATAATAATTATTAAACAATCGTTCATTGCGCATGTCTTTTGTGAAAGTAAACAAAGGGACAGACAGTAATTGGTTAATATATATGAGATCCTGCAGACTACATGACAAAGATATGACCAAAGCATACGCCCGACATTTTCGAAATAGAAAGAGGGTCAAAAAGATGTGCCGCGCAGATCATGGCGAAGTTCTATGGCCACGCCCATTTTTGTGGCCACACCCCCCTAATTCCCGTGTTCATTTTACAAAATTTGGCAGGTTATGAAAGCTATTACAGTTTTACTAATGAAGGTGAATTGCCCTTTAAGCTGCAAGTCACAGTTTTTCCAAGAGACCTGCTTATCTTAAATTGTTACAATTATTTCTTTGCTTATCTTAAATTGTTACAAAAGTATCTAAGTGCACCTGCCACGTATTCTGGGCTCTCTGCCAAAAGCCAATTAAGTTTAAGAAATGTTGTATCTTTTTCTGTGTGTTCAGTGCAAGATATCAAAGCAAAAGTCGGGACATTTCAGTAAAAAACTTCGGGACTGCGGGTTGAGCTGTCCAAATCAGGACAGTTGGGAGTTATGCCAAAGTCTATGTGACCATGCCTATTTAGACCATATCGTAGATCATAATTAATAAGTGTATGGCCAACTTAAGACAAAGCAATCTGTTCTCTTTGGAGCTGTTCCCAGGGAAAAGAAACCTAAAGAACTGTATTTGTCTTACAGGGAAAGGTAAAACACCCCGTGTGAATCAGAATCAGGATGAAACTGAAAGTGTTGGACTTCAACAGTGCACCTGACTGGGTCCGAATCTTCTGAACCTTGGGTTAGTATTTATCTAATTCAGTTGTCCGTGTACTGACTAATGTTGGAACACGTTCTCATCATGGTCACAGCACAGGGTTCCAGATGAGCTGCCTCTGCGCATGAGTTACAACAGTGATTGTCACTAGGATCAGCCCCACTGGCCACAAAGAAGAAGATATAATATACATCGCTACTGTTACTGGCCACAATACAGTGACTGCTTCTTTAAGGACCTGTAAACTCAAAAAATAAATTGACGTAAGCTTACTCGAGGTGCTTCTCTGAGCACTGGTCAAAGTTTGCATTCATTTTCAACTTTTAGTGGTTTCTGAGATATTTGCAGTTTTAGACCGTTATTAACAGGCTTTGAGTTTAACGTGAATCAGTAACCCTAGTGTTGACTAAATACAGGATAGACAGGTTACAGACACACAGCCTTCTTTCTGCTGGATTAAAAACACTGATTCAGGTCTCTCTTCCCAGTATGTGTGCAAATTGCAGGACTCTAATCCACTTGTCAAAAGTATTTAGGACTTTTACTATTGGATTTAATGTGCTTTGTGTTTGTTTTTCCTTTTTTTAATTTTACATTTTCTTCTTTGTTTTTTTAGGTCTTCAGTTTATGTCCTATAACTAACTGCGGCTCCAACACTCATCATTTCAACAAATGCCTTACCTGACCAATGAAGCTTCTCAGAGAGGATTCCTCTACACCCGTCTCCCAACTCAAAAAATACCTGAAGGTGGAATGATTAGGAGTGAGACAGAAGTGGGAGAGATGTTTCTAGGCACAGGCCCAGTTCAGGTTTAGCAGCATTCGGGCACTGACTGGCAACCAGGGACATATGAATAAGGACAGAAGCTGAAGACTTGTCTGTATATTGGCAGAGCAAAGAGAATGGGCAGCCTGAGAGCAGTCAGCAAAAAGGTCAAAACTGGCATCAGAACACAATGACTGGACAAAAGGCAGGCCAATATGATATGTCTCCAAGGTGCAGTAAATGTTAAAGGAACATCTAAAAGATGTTAATTTATAATGTACTGTTGTCCTGCACTGGTAATAAAAAATTGTTGTTTTCAGAAAGACTACTATAGTTTATATAAACAAGCCGCTATGTAGCCTTGGGGGCAGCCATTCAAGCCCAGGATACACAGTAGATAACAGATAAGTACTACTATAGTTTATATAAACAAGCTGCTGTGTAGCCATGGGGGCAGCCATTCAAGCACAGGATACACAGTAGATAACAGATAAGTACTACTATAGTTTATATAAACAAGCTGCTGTGTAGCCATGGGGGCAGCCATTCAAGCACAGGATACACAGTAGATAACAGATAAGTACTACTATAGTTTATATAAACAAGCTGCTGTGTAGCCATGGGGGCAGCCATTCAAGCACAGGATACACATGGGGCAGCCATTTAAAGGAGCAAAGGCTCATGTTTACATAGCAGATAACAGATAAGCTCTGTAGAATACAACAGGAACTTTTCAGTTATTTACTAATTAAACTGTGCCTTTTCTCCTTTTTCAAACTCATGGCTGCACAGAAGCTTGTTTATATAAACTATAGTAGTACTTATCTGTTATCTACTGTGTATCCTGTGCTTGAATGGCTGCCCCCATGGCTACACAGCAGCTTGTTTATATAAACTATAGTAGTACTTATCTGTTATCTACTGTGTATCCTGTGCTTGGAATGGCTGCCCCCATGGCTACACAGCAGCTTGTTTATATAAACTATAGTAGTACTTATCTGTTATCTACTGTGTATCCTGTGCTTGAATGGCTGCCCCCAAGGCTACATAGTGGCTTGTTTATATAAACTATAGTAGTACTTATCTGTTATCTACTGTGTATCCTGGGCTTGAATGGCTGCCCCCAAGGCTACATAGCGGCTTATTTATATAAACTATAGTAGTACTTATCTGTTATCTACTGTGTATCCTGTGCTTGAATGGCTGTCCCCATGACTACACAGCAGTTAGTTTATATAAACTATAGTAGTACTTATCTGTTATCTACTGTGTATCCTGTGCTTGAATGGCTGCCCCCATGGCTACACGGCAGCTTGTTTATATAAACTATAGTAGTACTTATCTGTTATCTACTGTGTATCCTGTGCTTGAGTGGCTGCCCCCATGGCTACACAGCAGCTTGTTTATATGAACTATAGTAGTACTTATCTGTTATCTACTGTGTATCCTGTGCTTGAATGGCTGCCCCCATGGCTACACAGCAGCTTGTTTATATAAACTATAGTAGTGTTTCTGAAGGAAACACATTGTTTTACCACTGCGGGGCAACACTATATTATATTTTAATTACTTTAAAACACTTTCCTTTTTTGATGTTACTGTTCCTTTAAAGAGCCTTTCAGGTGTATTTTAGGACAGTCCAGAAATAAATTCATAATGTAGGACAAATCCAAGGCAGTAGTCTTTGACTGCAATTTAATTTATTGAAGGAATGGATATACCCTGTGGGACAAGCCATTAATTGCAATCGATGAACTACAAAAACATCTTAATTATTTGGATTAGCCCTTCATGTAGGACAGTGACTCTACAAGACATATAACAAGACAGCGCTGCTGTATTGCAGAAAACAGTATGCTGTATCAGGGCTGCCATCAGTAGAGCACAGGGGGCCCAGTTGCTTTCAGGTTTTAAGGGGGCCCAACACTGCTGCTGGTCTTTTATTTGCCAGGCTCCCCTGGAGTCACTGAAGTAAGTTAGAAAACATTTTTTAAAATCCTTTTTTTTTTACATTTACAGGAACTGTAACACAATTTTTTTTTACATTCAAAGTATCGTTTCTAAATATCTTTATTTGCAAATATACCATAGAAAATTTCAAAAGGGTGTGTTTTTTTTTTTAAAGAAAACTATACTTACTACTGATTTATTCAGCTCAGGCAGTAGATCTCTCCCAGCTCTCCTAGCATACTTCCGGTCAGCTCCCCCTCCCTCTCTCCATACAGGCTCAACCTGCACCCCCTTCTAAAAGTTATAGAGGCTCAGCTGGAGAGGAGAAATGCTCTGTCCTCCATGCTGCATCATCCCATAAATTTCTCAGAAAAATTATTCCTGAAGTCACTAAAGAATGCAGTTAATTTGCGGATTAAACCGGAAGTCAAGTAGTCGCCTTTTCAAGCGTTGCCCAATAAATTAGTGGTAGCCTAATTTATTCAAAAAAACACTTATAACTGTGCAATTTTTATATGATCCATGTCTTAATAAAAGTATTTAGAAGGTAAATATTTGAAGTGGAAATTTTGTGTTACTGTTCCTTTAAGGGGGGTCTGGCCACCAATTTCTTTTTTTACTTGTGGGAGGGGACTGCCCAGCAATGGGTTTTTTTTTATATATAGTTTTTTTTGAGCAAGGGATTAAACCAAGTGGCTCATATTTGAACATTAGAAATCAAGACACATTCTAAAACATAGTGCAATTTAGTTATAGTAGGTACCTGCCTAAAGATAATTGATAGAGACCCATGGATAGTAAATACAGTAGAAAAATAATTAAAAATGAAAGCTTTTTATTAGGACATGTTTAGCCTTATGTGTTTCGTGTCTGCTGGGCACTTACTTATAGGGACAGATTTACTAAGCTCGAGTGAATAATTCGAATGGAAAAATATTCGAATTTCGAAGTATTTTTTTGGCTACTTCGACCTTGGAATTGGTCAAATTCGATCGAATCGAATGATTTGAACGTTTCAAAGTAAAATCGTTCGACTATTCGACCATTCGATAATCGAAGTACTGTCTTTTTAAAAAAATACTTTGACTTCATACTTCGCCACTTTAAACCTACCGAGGTGCAATGTTAGCCTATGGGGACCTTCCCCAGCACTTTTCTAAGTATATTTTTTTATCGAATTTTTCTTCGATCTTTTGCGCTATAATCAAAGCTTTTGCGATAAAATCCTTCGAATTCAAAGGATTTTACTTCGAAGGTCGAATTCGAGGATTTTTTAACCCTCGAAATTCGACCCTTGATAAATCTGCCCCATAGTATATGCACATCTGGCACGAAAACACATTTGGGCTAAACATGTCCTAATAAATATCTTTTATTTTTATAATTATTTTTGCTATTGTATTTAATATCCATGGGTCTCTTTCAATTATTTTTGAATGTATACTATTTTGGTAAACCTGGAACTGGAGACCATATGGGGATATTTATATCTTCTGTAACTTAATATATATTATTTTTCTTCAAGAACAGATATGCACACTATTTGTTGTGTACCTGCTTAAAGAGCCCACCTTGATGTGGTGGCAGGCTTAATAATCCTTTGACCAAAAGTATTTTTACTGTTTTAGTGCTCGTGTCTGTGTCGCTTTTTACTGTGGGGTGCGGGTGGGTTGGGCCCAGAAATCTTTGTCATAGGGGGCCCTATAATTTCTGATGGCGGCCCTGTGCTGTATTGCTTTGCACAACAATACAGTATTTTAAGGAAAGAGTCACCGTCATATTTTTTGTATGTGTGCAAACTTGCTATTTGCTATTGGACCTACCATTTAATTTCAAACAAGGTTTATTTTTTTGTTATATTTATTTATTGATTACTATTTAATAGAGTGTGCTACTATCTATCTATCTATCTATCTATCTATCTATCATCTATCTATCGTTACTTTTTCATGTCCCTGCATCAATAGCATTTGTTTGTTAAAGGGGTAGTTCACCTTTAAGTTAACTTTTCATATATTATAGAATGGCCAATTCAAAGCAATTTTTTAATCGGTCTTCATTGTTTATTTTGTTTAATTTTACAATTATCTGCCTTCTTTTGACACTTTCCAGCTTTCAGATGGGGGTCACTGACCCCATCTAAAAACAAATGCTCTGTAAGGCTACATATGTATTGTTATTGATACTTTTTATTACTCCTCTTTCTATTCAGGCCTGTCCAACCAGATTGCTGACTCTGCAAACTGGAGAGCTGCTGAATAAGATGCTAAAATAACAAAATGTGAAAACCAATTGCAAATTGTCTCAGAATATCACTCTCTTCATCATACAAAAAGTTAATTTAAAGGTGAACTACCCCTTTAATGTCAGAGGGAGGATTATATCCCTCACCCATCATGGCGGTCACCCATCATGGCAATAGGAAAACAGAGAGAGCTTAGACAAATATATTAATGGCTGAGAGATTGAGAGATTGGTGTAAGGAGGGAGGACTTTGAGTTTCTGTAGAACTGGGCTGATTTTTCAGTTGGCTACAGGCTATTTGCCAGGGTTGGGAGCACCTTAATGACGATGGTGCAGCTGCTTTGGGGGGAGAGGATGGCTAGAGGGTTGGAGGAGATTTTAAACTTGGCATTGGTGTAGGTATAGGTGAAAAGTTTTGTGTATGTTGGGTTACATGAGGTATAGTAAGTGAAAATGATGGAGGCAGTTAGATGCGGATATCATATATGGCAGGATGGACATTAAGTGATATATAGGAAATATAACTGTCTGTATACTTTTCATAATAAATTGTAAGCTCTTTGGGCAGGGTCCTCATTCAAACTCTGTATTAAAATGCCTAGTACTTAAACATTTATTGAAACTCCTTGTTTAATTTATTAGAACTGTGCCCCTGTTTGTGTCTATGCCTATAAATGTATACATACATCTGAATCATGAACAGAATTATGTGCATTAACTGTATAATATATGTTTTCATTTTTTACTGATGGGAGAACAAGGCCCAATCGTTTTGTTTACGTTTCCTTAGTTATCATTGGGTACAGGTTACTTTCTTTTTCTATTACAAAAAAGCTAATTGAAATCAAATATTGGGAAAATAACATTGGTTTCATGGCTCCAAATATGAATTGAGTCATTCAAATCCAAAACCAACATCAGGCGAGGTCAAGTTCTTATGTGTTGGTCTTTGTTGTAGGATCCACCTAAAAGTAATGATAGTTGGTCTGGCAACAATTATCAATTATCAGCCAGAAGACATTGTCTAAACGAGTCTATAGATTAACTTTGGATAGGTAGGTATTTTGGACAAGGCTTGTCTAATCTTTTATCACAATACCATTGGTTGTTAGACTTTTTCATGTCAGGCCCCCTTTGAGGGCCAACTTTTGGTCAAAAAAAAAAAAAGAAAATATCCACGTATAAGAGAATATTTGTGTAGCAATCACTCACCATAGGTCCAAGAATATCTATGCCAGCAAATAAATATTTGCCCCAAGTCTTACCCTAATTCCATTAAAAGCTGGGCTTTCAGCTGTGTCTATGAGAGCAAATACAGGTTTTCCACAGACTTCCCTTAAACTAACTTTCAGGTTGTCTTGCCACTGCTCCCCCAGGGTGGCCAAATCCACCACCAGTATTTCTCAGATTCCTTCTTTCATGCCCAATGGGATCTGCTTTTACAAATGGGGTGTTTCCCTCCCCTATGTCTTTGGCACACACTGGCTCATTCAACCATTTGGGAACCTTTCTGGGTGTGCCCTTTTATGCTCCTCCTCCCAGTGGTTTTTGCATTTTGGAGTTATTTAGTAACATGGGTTAATGGTTGCCATAATCCATAGCAGGACACAAAGTACTAAATTCTGTTAGCTGCCATGTACTGCTACAAGGCAATTCCATACAGGCACAGGATTTTTTACAAAAAGTGCCTTATTTCTAAATATGACCATATATAATTAGGGATGCACCGAATCCACTATTTTGGATTTGGCCAAACCCCCGAATCCTTTGTGAAAGATTCGGCCGAATACCCAACCGAATCCGAACCTTAATTTGCATATGTAAATTAGGGGTGGGAAGGGGAAAACATTTTTGCTTCTTTGTTTTGTGACAAAAAGTCACACGATTTCCCTCCCCACCCCTAATTTGCATATGCAAATTAGGATTCGGGTTTGGCCGGGCAGAAGGATTCCTGCTGAAAAAGGACGAATCCTGAACCGAATCTTGGATTCTGTGCATCCCTAATTTAAAGCACCTCTTCATATTAATAAATCCGGACATTATATTTTCCTAATAGTAATTGCCATTGGATAATCCCATTGTAGGGAAGTGTTATTTGCCCTTTCCCTAACTGCATAACCCTGTGACTTTAAATCTGGATCCACCAAAAGCATGGCTGCTGCTTGCACTGCAGTGAGACAGTTTTCAGCCACAGCCTGTCCAATCAGCAAGAAGGATTTGCTTCTGACCTTGTGACCTCTCTGAAAGAAGTTTGGAGCCAAAATGAAAGTGAGGCTTAGGTTAACCAGGAAGAAGAGAAGAGAAAAGCATGGACTAATACACTGAGAGCAGCCTGCAATCTCTCCTTCTCTCTTGTGAGTGTTCCTGCTGATTTATCTGAGTAGGAAGCTAGGGATTTCACCTATAGAATATTTACCCATATAGGGAATCCCATAGCCAGAGCACAGGGAGTTAGTTAACCCTTTCCAGTCAGCCATCATAGTGACTGGAACTAGTGCAGCTGCCTGAGCTATTGCTAGGGAAGTAATCCCTGTAGGATAGATAGGACTTCAGCCCTGTAGTGAGTTGCCAGCGTGTACACCGGATCTGGACTGTGGATTTCCCATCAGCCTCCGTGACACGTGCAGTGGATCCTCAGGATTTTAGGAAGCCTTTCCCTACACCCACATTCCAAGCTCAGTGTGGATTAAAGCTGCCAGACTGCTTGTCTGTATCTGCTCTGCCTCACAGGATCTCTTTCTTCTTTCATTATCACTGGGAAATGGTGAGACCTTCACTTTACACACCCCGGGGGGCATCAATCTAGTGTTGCAACAAATACCTCTTCTATTACTACTTTGGTATATCCCCTCAGACCTCTAGTGTGCACACTCACCATTCTTAAAGTGACAGTGGACATTTTCATACCAAGGGTGATACTTATATATTGTCTTATATTCATCGTATTATTGTTATTTTACTGTTCTTATTGCATTTCATATATTGCATTCCTAATATTACATATTACTGCATATCTGCCTATTGTGTGGTTTATTGTCTGCTACAATTGGTACCAAAATCACTGCTATTGCAGTTCCCAGGGAGTGTATGCCACCAATATCTGGTTTTAGCCCTGGGTGGAGGCACTTAACTTATCCAAACCCCGCAAATCTCCCACTTAGCGGAGGCTTGGGATCTATACTGTTAGCGCCACAGTGTGGCCCTGGATATTCCTGCCAAGAAAGGGTTACACCATATTGGACCTCTGTCAATTTAACTGGCTCATATGAGTGTTCTTCCACAAAAACTGAGAGTACACATACCTGTTACATCAGCCAGTGAACGGACAGATCTGCATTTTTAAGTCCTGCACTACTTCCTGTTACAGGTAGAAGCCATTTCCTGTCAGGTGATCGAGTGGCACGCACAGAATCACAAAATGGCAGCTGGAGATAAAAGCTCCTTGCAAGTGATATAAGACAGAGCTTCACAGACTAACATGTTATCTGTAATTATTAATAATTTTCCTGGAAATTACTGTGTTCTATATCTTTTATTTTCCTGTGTAATGAAATGTCATTACTGAACTACTTCCTGTTACAGGTAAAAGCTATTTCCTGTCAGGTGATCAGTAAATGGCACACGCAGCATTACAAAATGGCAGCTCCAGGTAAAAGCTGTAATATTTACTGAACTACTTACAGGTAGAAGCCATTTGTGATATTTACTGATATAAATGCCGATGTGATAAGATTATTTGATCGTATTCATTATATTTTGTCCATGGTTATGCATTCCTCAATACTTAGTGAGAGAGTCGGTGTTTAGCAGCAGAGGCTGGAGTTACAATCAGACATAAATAGCAGCTAGTCTGCCTTTATTGGCCGTGGTCCCAGAATGTCTCACAGAAGAGGCTGCAGAGGGGGGAAGGCTACTTGCAAGTGATATGAGACTGTAATTATTAATATCAATGACTGCATTCTATATTTTTCTATATTATTCTATATTTTTTATTTTCCTGTCTGAGTGTCAGGTAAGGGCCCACTGGGCTGCTTACTGGACACACTGTCTCTGCTGTACTTGCTGGAACATTTCTAATATACCCTCTAGTTCCACCCCTGATCCACACAGATTTAAACCCTGATCTGCCCCAATCCCAGAGCAATATTCCCCTGATCTGCCCATTCATCCAGAATCCACCCCCACAACCTGCCTATCTAGTCAGTGTCCTAGACCCAGCCATGTGCTGAAATCTTGCACAGAGACCTATATAGTCCAATCCTGATTATCTCTGTACAACTCCCTTCTGTACACAGTTCAACTGAAAAGAACAATCCAACATTCATCTACAGAATTGTGCAATTTACTTTCAAAATATTTTGTCAAATGAGCTGGAGCAAACAGTTATATCTTTATATGGCAATATGCGGTCCATTCTGCACCTTGTTCCAAAATCTTGGGATTAACCGGTTTTATGTTTTATAAACCAGTGTTAAAATAATACAGAACTGATTAAAATTAAATGGATATACAGGGAAATACATTGCATGGCCCAAAATTGAAGTGTTACTTGAAGAAAGTATATAATGTGCAGGTATATATTACCCAAAATAAATATTTTTATATACACTCTCTATGGGAGTTTCTCTAGATACACCTCCTTTCTTAGTGTAAAGGAACCCATACATGGGCAGATTAAGTCTTGTCAGTTTATTGCCCAGTGTATGGGGCCCTTTTTTTTTTTTTTACTTTTTATTAACTGTATTTCTGTTCAGGCCTCTCCTAATGATGTTGTAGTGTCTCATTCAAACCACCATCTGGTTGCTAGGGTAAACTTCACTTTCTCATGTCCGTTTGATGTCATTGCAGCAGGGTTAGGAATAGTCACAATGTGACTACAACTGTTGTATGGGCTGTAATTGAATATAATGATGCAAGTGCAGGGACAGGCACACAGGTTGCAGTCTGCAGATCATAATAGTATCTTCTCCAGCAGCAGACAGAAATAAGCAGAATACACCATTAGCCTGAGTGTAACTGTACCATGGGGTTGTCTCAGCTACTTTATGTACTAATGTTTTAGTAGCCCAAAAAAGTGGCACCACCGTGTTGTATCAAAGGGGTGGTTCATATTTAAGTTTAGTATGTTATAGAATGGATAATTCTAAACAACTTTTCAATTGATCTTCATTTTTTCGTTTTTTTTTTAAATTATTTGCCTTTTGGCTCTTTCAAGCTTTAAAATGGGGGTCACTGACCCCATCTAAAAACGCTGTGTAAGGCTACAAATGTGTTCTTATTGCTACCTTTTATTACTCATCTTTCTATTCAGGCCTCTCCTATTCATATTCAGTCTCTTATTCAAATCAATGCATGGTTGCTAAGGTAATCTGGACACTAGCAACCGGATTGCTGAAATGGCAAACAGGAGAGCTGCCGAATAAAAAGCTAAATAACTCAAAAAAACACAAATAATAAAAGAATGAAAACCAATTGCAAATGGTCTACTTCAATATATCCTTCTCTACATCATACTTAAAGTTAACTCAAAGGTGAAGAACTCCTTTAAAATCACGTGACAAGTGGAACTGTATAACAAACACAAGCCCTTGATGATAGTAAGGGCCAGCAGGAATAAACTCACTTTAACGAAACACCTACATGTTTATATATATATATATATATATATATATATATATATATATATATATATATATATATATATATAAAATAATTACTGCCTGTTATATATAATTATATCCCTTTATTAATATAGTGTTTGCACTGCATTTAGCTGTTCAGCCTGGGGAGGTTCCTGGGTTGGGTACTGCTGGGTGCTGGAAAGACATAGTGATAGCAGCGGGGCAGTCTCTAGGACCTTCCTTGTAGCAGGACATGGTTTAGACTGAGCCCTTTCATCTTCTGTACTTAGACTAGTGGCAGCTGTAATTCCCCTAGTACAGTGTGTGCGCATTATATTGTAATCTTGGGGGACCAAAGCCCAGGCTGAGCTGCTCTGTATTTAATCTGTTATGTGAAAAAGGCGCCCCAGTTATAAGCAGCTCTGTTCCCAGGGTCGGACTGGTGGGTGCAGGGCCCACTGGCAGGGGCACTCCACCAATGAGATGAGTTAAGACACTCGCCTCAAGCGGCAGCGCCCCCCTGGTTGCCAAGGGCGGCAAAAATGCTGCTCCTGGTAACTAAGAGCCGAATTTCTGTTTTTTCAACCTGGAATTTTGGCTCTTCTAGTGCAGAGAGCGCAATAGCATTGTGGATTGCCCCCAACCCCCTCCGGTTCGCCGTGGACTGCCCCCTCCCCTGAAAAGGTGAGTGTCGTGGGGAGGGGTGGAGGGCGGCAAAAGGAAGGCTACCTCAGGTGGCAAAATGCCCAGGATCACCCATGCCCACTGGGGCTGTCACCCCAGGGGCCCCTGCCATGCTCCAATACCCCCATACAGGTGCCGCCGCCACCTATCCTCCTCCCCGAGTGCATGTAATTGAACCTTCAGCACATCGGGGGAGGGAGATCAGAGGCCAGGGGAGGGTCCTGTCTGTTCCTGTTTGCCTGTCCTGCTTCTAAACTATCCCAACAAGTCTCTCAGTATAAATCATTTATTAACCATCTTGATAAAGGCCCCAAGAGGGGCCGAAACGTTGGTTGAAACAATATATATATATATATATATATATATATATATATATATATATATATATATATACCATTAATATCCTGTAAATGATATAGTAAATAAAGTACCCCTTCTTGTAAAATATAAGGATATTCTAAGTTACAGAGGAGTTTCATGACCATATAAAAACACGAGGCCGAAGGCCGAGGTAACTTAAAATATCCACACGTTTCAGTGAGTCATGCGACAGAAATTACATCACTAAGCTCCAATTATAACCAATAACATCACTAAGCAACGTTTATATAGTGAATAAAGTACCCCCTCTTGTAAAATATAAGGATATAAGTTATCGAGGAGTTTTATATAGGTCATGGAACGCCAAGGTAAATTCTAATATCGCAAAGTAAAGATATATACACAATGTGAAGTAAATCAAAGTCCTTACAATATTCCACAGGTGCTCCGTCTTAGCACCGCAAACAACGATATAGTTTATCCAGAGGTGTGGAAAGAAGGACGCAACTACAGGATTCCTGCTAATGTGCTATTTATTAGCCACACAACATGTTTCGGACAGCATGTGTCCTTTCTCAAGTGTGAACACAAGTGAAAAGCATACAACATATAAAGCCACACAGTGGAGTAAAAACACACCCACTTCCACCTGGCACCTATTTTTAATTGATACTTAGTTAGGTGCCAGGTGGAAGTGGGTGTGTTTTTACTCCACTGTGTGGCTTTATATGTTGTATGCTTTTCACATGTGTTCACACTTGAGAAAGGACACATGCTGTCCGAAACATGTTGTGTGGCTAATAAATAGCACATTAGCAGGAATCCTGTAGTTGCGTCCTTCTTTCCACACCTCTGGATAAACTAAATTCTAATATCCTCATTTTGCAACTGGGGGTACTTTATTTATTATAATACACAAGTTTCAGTGAGTCATGTGACAGAAATGACATCACTACTCACCGTTTATAACTGATGACATCAGAACTCACCGTTTATAATTATATAAGATATATACAAGATATTCATGGCTTTTGTGTATTATATCCTTATAAACGTTGCTTCGTGATGTCATTGGTTATTATTGGAGCTTATTGATGTGTATTATAATAAATAAATAAAGTACCCCTTGTTGCAAAATACCGGTATGGGGATATTAGAAGCCAAGGGGAGTAGGGGACGTTTTGGCTTTTATATCAGTCCCATCTGGGAGAGGCACCACAATGACTATTTGCTTCTAGTTACATTTTAAAGAGACGGTTATAACAGTTCTTTATATCCAGTGAAATTTTAATCAAAGACATGCACCCTTGTTTTTGGTTTTATAAAAAAAAACAGCAATAGCCTGAGGGAAGCAGATGGGCCTTGTAGCTGTGACATTTTTTTAAGCACCATGTGTAAAAACCACAAAAAAGCTCCAATATAAAACTTCTCCTAGTAAAAGCAGTTGTGGTCCTGTAAGTCAAGGGGAGCCGCACAGATCCTATTGGACATTTATTTTAACAGTACAGACTTATTTAATTTTGCTCTAAGCTCTAAAACCACTAATATTCGACTTTTAATAAATCGGCCTCCACATGCCAAAGCCAGGACTACAGGGAAGTCAGGTGGGTTTCCAAGGAGCTGATACGGTGTGAAACCCAGGCCTCTGTGAAAAACAGGAGGGTGCTATAGGGATGAAGCTTTCATTTCCAAATAATAACCCCTTTTATTATATTATGTAAATTTTTATTAAAGGGATCCTGTCATTGGAAAACATGTTTTTTTCCCAAAATGCATCAGTTATTAGTGCTACTCCAGCAGAATTCTGCACTGAAATCCATTTCTCAAAAGAGCAAACAGATTTTTTTATATTCAATTTTGAAATCTGACATGGGGCTAGACATTTTGTCAATTTCCCAGCTGCCCCCAGTCATGTGACTTGTGCCTGCACTTTAGGAGAGAAATGCTTTCTGGCAGGCTGCTGTTTTTCCTACTCAATGTAACTGAATGTGTCTCAGTGGGACCTGGATTTTACTATTGAGTGTTGTTCTTAGATCTACCAGGCAGCTGTTATCTTGTGTTAGGGAGCTGCTATCTCGTTACCTTCCCATTGTTCTGTTGTTAGGCTGCTGGGGGGAAAAGGGAGGGGGTGATATCACTCCAACTTGCAGTACAGCAGTAAAGAGTGATTGAAGTTTATCAGAGCACAGGTCACATGACCAGTGGCAGCTCGGAAATTGACAATATGTCTAGCCCTATGTCAGATTTCAAAATTGAATATAAAAAAATGTGTTTGCTCTTTTGAGTAATGGATTTCAGTGCAGAATTCTGCTGAAGCAGCACTATTAACTGATTCATTTTGAAAAAAATGTTTTTTCCCATGACAGTATCCCTTTAACTTAAATAGCATCCTCTAGTTACACAATGATGGAAATTGTGGCTTGCTGGGTGCTGCCAATAAATTTACTACAAATCATCAGTACTACAAAGCTACCTCCATCATAAAAAGCCTTTTGTATTATGAGGGAATCTGCATACTCCCAGGCCCCGGGGACATTCCTGTATTATTGTTTAGATCCACAGCACAAAGGTAAGTAAGGACACCGTCTGCAAAGACTGGTTGGGATGGGTTACTGCCCAGAGGAAAATGTGCCCATTGTGTATAAATGTGCTCTGGTGTGATTGCCTAACATTTATATACGAGTTATGTACTGTTTATTTATGTACCTCTAGCCAATCAGATGCTGCACCTCTAACACCCAGGGGTGCCGCTGTCATGAGTCAGTCGGCAGCGTCAGGCAGCAGCACTCTTCAAGTTACCAGGAGCAGAAAAAAAGCAATTTTGGTTATTTCAAGAGCTAAAATTCCAATTTTTAAATGTGGTCCCCTCCTCACCCTACTCAGACACTGTGAAGTTAAGAGCAGAATTTCTGTCCTGTTTTTTGCTGGACAGTCCCGATTTTGAAAGCTCACCCCGCAGTCCCAGATTGCTACTGAAATGTCCCGACTTTCTCTTCGATCTCCTGCACTGAACAGCCAGAGAATGATATCACGTTTCTAACTTAATTGGCTTTTGGCAGAGAGCCCAGAGTGTGTGGCAGGTGCACTTGGATACGTTTGTAACAATTTAAGATAATGCAGAGATACAATTGTAACATTTTAAGATAAGGAAAGAAACAATTGTAACAATTTGACATAAGCAAAGAAACAATTGTAACAATTTAAGATAAGCAGGACTTTTGGGGAAACTGTGACTTGCAGCTTAAAGGGCAATTCACCTTCATTGCGGCACCAGGGTCCAAAATGCCCCTTCCATTGTCACATGTGTAAACATCCAAATTCCACTGATCGAATCCCCGAACATATGTGTGGCATATAAGGGAGAGGTATGTGTCCCTTGCCATTAGCAGTCATCAACTGGCCTCGTCTGTAAGAGGGTGGCTCATCGACAAACAGTCAGCCAACACTCACCACTTTAATTCTTGTGTAGAATGACCAAGTGCACATGAAATGGTGGCCACTTCCACCAACTTCAACAATCCAAAAATCGTAGCAGACAGCACCAGTCTTGAAGATTATTTAAACAAGCCTTTTTCTTCTACGTCCCTCCATGTCAGTACACATGGAGCATTGCCCCTCCCAGACCTGGAGGTAGGACCTATAACACAGCCAATCAAAATGAATCATGAACTATAAGACCACATGACTTCCTCCTCACCACAGTTATTTTTTGTCCTACTGGTCAGGGAGGTAGGATCTCCCTCCTCACTTTTTATTTTTTGGTGAATTTTGAGAGAAATCAAACACAGTGTTTGTTTTTTTGTTTTTTTCTTTTGTATTTTTTGTTTATGATTATTCCCAGGTAATGGAGAAGAATTTACCTGATGCCTCAAGACGCATAATCTGTAAATTATCGCTTATTGGGAAGAAGTGCAGGTGTGGGCATACCCATGGTCCTAGCCCTGTGCTAAAATAGCCCTCCTGCTATGTGCCCAGCGAGGCACAAGATTCAATCTAGTGCTTTTTGGGAACAGACACAGGTGTGGACTTCCCACATTGTTACCTGTGAGCTTTTTGGACTCCCCTTTTCTTGAGTTACGTGAGGCTTTATGGAACTCTACAGAACTTCTGCATAAGGGCCGTGGGTATGCATATGGGCTAGTTATAACAGCCTGAAGCTGGTGAGTATCATTCTTCATTATCTACTGTGTGTAGTGCACTGGGAAGTCTGCATGCTAATTAGCTAATTATGTCCCTCAGCTGAGAGCTATTGGGGCTATGGCTGGAGTTTCCATCCAGCTAATTAGTCTGATAAGGTGCAGGTGTGCCTTCAGCCCTGTTGCTATTGCTGTTTAATATTTTAAACTTTGTATGGGTGAACCTGCATCCTCTGTGCAGACAAAAGTTATATTGGCTCATGTTACTAAGGCACCTCCAGGAAGGGCTAGAGGTTGCACTGCTCAAGCAGTATGGCACCTCCTTCCTTTCTTATGAGTCTGCTCTTAACAAGCAGTGTTCCTCCTGTCTGGATATTCCTGCTGACAAGCCTGAGCTATCTGGTTAGGTGCCTGTGTTCCCCTGACTTCTTGTATTAATGTCATCTGAGGTCTTCGGTTTGTGAGCCCGAGTTCTCTGCGCAGACACAGTAGGCAAGTGTGATCTTATAACACCTGGTATTACCAGGACTGGCTAGGGGTTTGTTCTGCTGTAGCAGCATTTTTGTGTGATGCAGGCCTTCTCTTAGATATTCTATTCCCATCTGTTGGTTTTTGTTGGGAGCTCAGTTGTAGTTATACTACATCTACTGAGTTTTTGTGACTGTAGGTTTCCCTTCTTTAATTGTTGGTAGATTGAAGGGCACTTACTGTTATGTCTATTGGCACCTTAACATGCTTGTAGTCTATGGCCCTTTGTGTGGCCTCGGGCTTCTCGCCAGGGAGCTGGGTTTGTGTGGCCTCTGGCTTTCATTTTGGCCCTTGGCTTGGGTTAGAGCCCTTGTTTTGGTCCATGGCTCTTTACCATGGCCCTTGGCTCCTGGATCTGCTGGCCTTTTACAAGGGCCTTTGTTCTGCTGGCCTGTTGCATGAGCCTTTGGCTCATGTGGTCTTTTACCCTTGGCACATTTGTTGGGTTGTCCTTTTACCAGGGTTATTATGGCTACGGGCCTGTTTTCATGGCCCTTAACTTAGGTGTTTGCTTGCTTTTTACCAGGGTTCTTGGGCTGTTGGCCTTTTCTGTGGCCCTTGGCTAAGGTGGCCGCTAGTTTTATTATAGTCCTTGGGGGCTTGTGGCTGCCAGTCTTTGCTGTGACTTATGGTGCATAGGCCACCAGCCAGGCTGTGGCGGCTGATAGGCAAGGTTACTATTCTTGCTGTGGCCCTAGGTGGGCATGTCTGTTTGCCTTGTGGCAATCCTTGGCAACAGCCATTGGTTTTGTCTTGTCTACTATCCTTGCAGGCATGGTTCTGGTTACACCAGCAGTAGGCATGATTGACTATTTGGTTGGATCTAACATGGGTTGTACCATCAGCTGATGTTTGCTCTGAGTTTCACAGCCGATAGCTAATTTTGCTGATTGGTATTTAGCAGCTGAGGTTGGTCATATGTTGTCGGCTTACAGCTAACCTTTGCTTCTGCCTTACATGCATTGTTTTTGGTCTTGTATGCCACTGCTTATTATCAATAAGGCTGGCTTGTGGACCAGGGTTTTGCAAATTCAACAACTGGCTTGTGCTCCATTGTTGCATGTATGGAAATTGACTTTTGTGTCAGCTGCCAGTGCAGTTGGTGACCTTGTCCCCAAGTGTGGCATTCACAATGTGGCTTATGTACTATTGCTTGTGTCTTAGAATTCCACTCTGGTGTTTTGCATACACTTCATCTGACGGGCATCTTGGCCTGCTAGTATGACAATGGCCTTGCACATCTATGTTGGAATACATAATAGCTGGCTGGTCCACCACTGGTTTGCATGGTGATGGGTCTCTGCCAGTGGATTGTGCATCATTGCTGGTTGGTACCAGTGTTTGTAGGCTATAAGCTTCTGGCATGCCTGATTTTTTTTGGATTGTGACCCCAGCTGTTGGCTGATTCAGTAGCCTATTGGATTCAATAGCTTCTATGTATTGTCACAGGTTTGTTTCAGTTTTTGCATAAACTGTAGCATTGTGCAGCTTGAGATGTAGTGGCCTCGGCATTTGTGGGTGTTTTCTAGAACTGTAATTGGCTTGGGTCCCATTGCTTGCTTGTGTAGCAGTTGGCTGGGGCAACAGAATATCTTACTGGTAGATGACCTTTAGTCACTTTGGTTGGTTCAGCAGCTTATCCTTCTGCTGTTGTATGCCCAGTTTAGATTTGGTGGTTGGTGGAGATACTGGGCTTTACCAGCATGACTCTAGCATGACTCTACAATGGTTACAATGATATGCTGATTTAGGATAACCCAGAGTTGTTCATTTAGTTAAAGTCTTCATTAGGTATTATTACCTAATACCCCTGTTGAATGGATGTGATGCTGGCCTTTTTTTTTTCGCAGGGCCTCCTTAGCATCAGTTTGGTTTTTTGCCTTATGTTGGTTATTCCCACCCCTTGTTTTCGGGGCATGGCTTGGTAGATACCATGTGTACTGACATGGAGGGACGTAGAAGAAGTAGAGAATTGACTTGACGTAAATTCCTTTTCTTCTAGTCCCGACATGTCAGTACAGGGTTTCCCATCCCAATTACTTATTTTGGTTACTGTACTGCTATGGCAAAAGTATAACTGGTGTGGAGGAAGTCATGTGGTCTTATAGGTCATGATTCATTTTGATTGGCTATGTTATAGGTCCTACCTCCAGGTCTGGGAGGGGCAATGCCCCATGTGTACTGACATGTCGGGACTAGAAGAAAAGGAATTTACGTCAAGTCTGTAAGTAAAATTCTCTATATTGTTACTTCATGGCTTTATCATCTGAACAAATGCAACAACGTTTCAAGCCACAACTTGATAAAGGTTGTTGCATTTGCTCAGATGATAAAGCCATGAAGTAGCAATAAAGGCTTGTTTAAATAATCTTCAAGAATAGTGCTGTCTACTACGATTTTTAGTGGGTGGCTCATCATCTGACCGGTGTAGCTGACTGCTACAGTATCTGATGGAATAACAAAACGTAAGAATGGTCGGCCAATGGTTACATCCTGAGGTGGCCAAACTAGCCGATGACTTGGTCAGGCTTAAAGGGACATTAACACTGAAACCTTTTATTACAGAATCCACTTATAAACTGTTCGTGATCCGACGGGATTTTTAGTTCCAATCCGATCGAGATCTGGCCGACTTTCGGCCAGATTTCGATCGGAGAAGCCCGTCGGGGGCCCCCATACACTGGCCAATAAGCTGCCGACTCGGTCTGTCGGCAGCTTTTATCTGCCCGTGTATGGCCACCTTTAGGCTAAGGGCAGACAGGGAGATTTAGTCACCTGGTGACTAATCGCCTCTTATTCAGGGTGACAATCTCCCCGAACTGCTTTCTTCATGCCTTCCGCAATGCACTCGCGTCGCTTCAGTTTCTGAAATCTCCCCAAATCTGCCCGTCTGCTCCTACCCTAAAGTCTGTAGCTTGCTTCTGGACAGGTTGGGAGGGACCGGCTGCTAATACACTTATTTTGCCCTTATTTTATTACGCATTATTTTGCCAGAGCATTGGAGTTGTGGACAGAACATGATTGGGATGTAAGCTGTGTCAGGTGTAAAATTAAATTTTCCATTTCCCTGTGTCCTGCCCCTGGGCCCCGTTCCTTCCAAAACAGAAACATTACCCATTGTGCCACTAACATTGCTACTGTACAGCAGCCCCGAAAGTTACTGGAAATCCCCAGGTGGTTGTATTTTTATATAAATAGCATTGCAACCCAAAACAGCAACTGAAAGTCAACTTGCTGCTCTCTAAAAACATTTCTTTTTAATAAGTAAGTTAGGGACCGCCATATGGGGTTTACCTTGACGTGGTATGGTGGCTTTTCAATTTTATGATCATAACTTTGGTAACTAAAAACCCCTGTTTTGTAAACATGCACTTGCATTTATACTGAATTACTTATGAGACAGGGGCCCAGGGAAGTGCATTGTAAGTAGCACTTCCATTATATTTAAATATATTTTGATTTAGCCTTGAGTGCTTCCACTATTTCCCTCTCACACAAGGAGACAACATGTAATTAATGATTGTCAGAAATATATATACTGCAGCTGTTCGTCTCTGTAAAGTGGTACTTTAGTCTGCTCCGCTATTCCTGGCATTGTATATAATCATTTATATAGTGCCTCTGGCGCCAGACCACAGACATCAGCACAAAAAAAGGTAACAACCCCCAACACCCACAAGTTATAAAAAGCTATTGATGGTCAGGGCCCGCTTATAAGTTAAAAAATACTGTGTTGCGTCCCCTATAAATATTTTTTTTTACAAAAAATTGGTGAGCACGGCCCCCCTATAAGTTAAACAAAAAAAACATTGGTGCTAGGGCCCCACCTTATAAGTTAAAAAAAAATTAGGGCCCCAGAGAATATTAAAAAAAAAAAAAAAAACATTGGTGGCAGGGGCCTATAGAATATTAAAATAATACATTGGTGGCCAGGGGATTAAAAAAACACATATTAGTTTTCAGTAGAATTTAACTCATGCCTTCAGGACTTCAAATTCGGTTGTTTTCGTGAATTCTGTTTTTTTTTTGCCACTTCAGGACTTCAGTTTTGGCTGTTTTTGTGTCTTCGGGTCTTTTCGCAGCTTCAGGACTTCAGGGGAGGCGAGAAGGCGGCCCTGTGTTCTGTTGGATTTGAGCCCTGGATCTGATCTGACAGTTTTGCCCTATGTTTTTACATGGGATGGGCCAATTATTTCTTATACTGTCTTATGCTGGAAGGCCAGACTATCCCTAAATGCTGTAGCGTTGCAGCGCAGTTGTATAGTAATGAAGTAACAAACCATTCTGCTTCTCCTACATGAGGGAGGCAAAGCCAGTGATTGATTTTATTAATTTTGCTTGTTTGTAAGACCCTGTGTGTGACCCGAACTGAATTCAAATAGATGTTTTTAAGCAGCATGCTTTAGACATTATGGGCCTCCAGAGGTGGGAAAAGTGTGGCTTAATTTATACCAGAAAGATCTCTAGCCCTGTGCCTGGTTATGTTGTATCAGTTTGTTCTCTGCAAGGAGGCTATCAGAGTGACTCCATATACTATAAGTGCTACTATACTATTATACTACTACAGACTGGGGGGACAATGGGAAAAAACCTGGTGGGCCCAGACCCGCTCCCTGTGCAAATCATCTTCCAGCAACTGATCATGGCAAAAACACAATTGGACACAATTGGACACAGTTGGGTTAAACTAGGGTGTTAGAAACTACTGTCTTTTTAAATAATTTGTATAAGTTCTATGGTCAACAAACACCACTCACCAAGGTGATATTTAAATATATTTAATGTGTAAAAAATGTGTTACAGAAAATACATACAAATTAACAGATACCTAGCCAGTCAAATGCTCTATTGACAGCCTACCAAAATAATATGTATGTATCAATATGTTGTATAAAAGTTTTGTGTATGTCTGTATTGTGTGAGAGTCAGTGTGTGTGTCCAGTGTGAGAGAGAGAAAACTTCTTCTTTTGTCCAGGGATATATTCAAAATCTGTGGGATACACCTCCCCCAGCCTACCCATAAATTCCATAGGTGAATTGTAACCTAATCCCTCCAGACTTGAGGAACAAATGGAGTATGGGAATTAGTGTGTGAAAGATGTGTGAATGACAAGTCATGAGTGCACAAATGAAACATATTCAAACTTAATCAACACTGGAATATAACCATTTTTCCAATACCCAATATTTAACAAATCCCCCTTTGCACATTTGACTTGCCAAGAACATATTATCCCATAGTCCTTGAAACTACATCCCAAAAGACATCCAGAAATGTTTTCATATTTCCAAAGTCTGATGCAAATAACATAACATAATTGATTTAATATCATGTAATGAGATGGTAAGTAGTGATAGTTAACCAGAATTAAAAATATCCTATCTATATTCTAAAGTTGGTTCCATTCTCTAGTTATTCAGACATGTCCTCCTGATGTGGATTTAAAAATCTTTCATTACAGCCTTTACGCATATCACTGTGTTTAGTTGTAGTTGACATTGAATTCTTTATCACACCTTTCACGATCTTGCAATAAAATGTGTCCACAAAAAATGGAAAATTAAGAGCTAAGTACTCTGTTCTGGAAGTCACAAAGTTAGTCATTTCATTTCTTTTGTAACACAATATATGGCAAACATTCCTCCTGTGATTGATGCCAGATGTGTCTATGCAGAGGCTTCCTACGACCCTTTGGTCCAGTTGGGTCTGGCAGATGTAAGCCTTGACTTCCATAGTTGATCAATCATGAATCATCTGTATAGAATCAGGGAATTGCTCCAGTACATGTATTATCAACGCCATTTTTAAGGCCTTTGGTCACTTTGCAGTTACCCTGATACAGAACAATCATATTTTAGTCCATACAGTGTGAAACGAAGGTGTGACTTGAATAAGCAATAAACACCACAGTCTTTGGCAGGCTCTTGGAAAACTGCAGACTTTCAGTAATGGAACCAGACAAAG
Organism: Xenopus laevis; assembly: GCF_017654675.1. Lineage (NCBI taxonomy): Eukaryota > Metazoa > Chordata > Amphibia > Anura > Pipidae > Xenopus > Xenopus laevis. Next base: position 7,046,438 of record NC_054373.1, read on the forward strand.
GCAAATTTAAAAAGATTGAGACACTTTGTAAAAAGTTCTTATAGTTCAGAATGAAAATAATTTTTCAGGAAATTATTGATATCCTTCAGTTAAGTCATCCTGAGTCACAGTCTGTATTACAAACCACTTTACTTCTGGAACCTGCACTTCTCCTTGAACGATGGTTCTCCTCTTCCATTGTCGATTGTCTCTTCCATAGTCTCACAGAATTTCGTCCATTTAGATCTATAACTAGTGCAAAAGCTGCACTTATTTATTTAATCTAAACTACTATCACCGTCTTACCATGCCATTCTCATGAATATGATATTACACTGTATATTACACTGTATATTAAATACATCTCACATTCAAATAATGTCCTCCACAGTGAAATCACTTAAATCTTTTGTGAATGCATAAAAACAAAATATTAACAAACATAATGGATAAAAAAAAACAAACATTCATATGAGTCCATATAAAAACTAGTTGTCCATTTTAACCTTTCCTTAAAAATGTTGTAAACAATATCTATTTCCTGGTTTCAGCATAATTACATGTGAAGGGAAACTTTATTTATATGTGTATTTAATTAATTCCTAACTTTAATTTTACTTTGCACAGCAGATATATTAGACATGGCATTAAATATTCTCCTATTTTTTCAAACGTGTGTGTTAGAATATACATTGTCCTTAAATATCATGTTTGTAAGAAGCAAAGTTAATTGTCTTCTCTGATGAAAGCACTTTACTGTTATCTTGAGTTCTTCTTGTTTTCCTTAATGTTTATAAGAATGGAGTCAAAACTAATTCGGAACACGTATCATAAAAAAAACATATGTCTCACAGTTCTCATGAGCTTTAATTACCAAAGGTCAACTATGTGACCTCATGTCATTTGATCCCAAAACCCATCTGTTCAAGACATTCTTAAAACCAAAGGTATCCAACCAATAAATCAGATATCGGTTATTAAAGCAAATAACTGTACATAGTCAAAATAAGTGTATTCAATTTGTAGACCACCTTAAACATCAGTTACAGTTAAATGTACCCTCAAGAACACTAAAATGAAATCCATGTATGATATAGGAGTTGTATGTTCAAATAAAATGCTATTCCCAGCATTTGCCCCATGCTTTAATAAATTCTGTCTGCATAAAAGTTGACCGTTGTTCAAATAACACATCTTAAAAATATACCTCAAGGATGACATTTCTATAAAACTATCTTTCTGGATACATTTCGTACTTAAATGATCTAATCCCTTGCTGAACTACTCATCTCTGCAGGAAACCCTTCAAGGTTTTGACTACTATGATATTAATACTACAGTAGTATGGTACTATAGGTTAGATTTCTGACAATTTCAGAACAAAGGCTCATGGACATTACTTTTTCCCTGTTATGAATAAAAAACAATTCTGAGCTTGAATTCATATATCACAACAATAGGATTAACCAAACCTAAACTTATATATTTACAGTTGATAATCTTTCAAAGAAAAAGTTATTATTAATAATATAATGGATCCATATTCATCACTTCCATGGTTATTAAACATATACATCTTACAATATATCTTTGACAGTTTCAAATATTTTATCACATGACTGGCCAGGTCATGTAATAATCCAAACTATCAAAGGTTTATAAGATGTATATAGAGTACTCTTTAAATTCCTTTTCCTTAACCTGATCATATCAATACGTACGTTATTATGTATGTTCAAAAAGAAAAAAAAAATTGTCAATTCATTGACCTGCGCAGGATTTCCATATGTGCACCTAAAAAAAAAAAAAGTTATGCATAATGTAGTCAACTAAGACCAAATTAGTTGATGTTAGAGATTATTACATTACTACCATGCAAACATGCTCATGTTAGTCTTTACATTTTCCAATGTAAAAATTATTTTCACACAAATCTACATATCATGCATGCTTTCCCCCATTATGTACTACAAGAAAGCTTCTCCTTTATATCCTCTTTATCCATGATGCTTTAATGTGGAAAAGGAATCCATATCCTACAATAATCATAACAAGTTAGAGCACATTTCATTTAACAAACAAAAAGTTACTGGTCTCAAAATTCTTTAGTCCTTCATGAAATGTATCTTTCCAACATTTACATATCCCTTTACAAATCACTCAGGGTTTAAGCTTTTGCCTTTATTTTCGTGTGAATCCCACTAGCAAATGCTTTTGTTCCCATGCTTCCTGTCTCACACTTAAATTTATCTTTTTCTGTTAAAACATGTGAACCCAAAAATTTGGGTTTTACTAATCTCATTATATGCTAGGATGTATTTTATCTTTTAGCTCTGTACTTATTCAGCCAAGGTAAGTGAAATAATTGCATCATTGGCAAATATACCAAAAATTCACTGTAATTAGTGTTCCTTAAATTTATTAGCAATTTACATGGAAATATAACGCAGTAATTAGGAAATAAGATTTGTCTATCTGCCCCCCTTTTATACTGTAGACATATGTTCATTACATAAACACCATGTTCTGGTTGAACAGTTATGTAAATTACTCAGTGGTGTAACCTGAGTATTACCAGTGTACCCTTTAGAGCCAAATCTTATAAGTTAGAATATTCAATGTATAGATTTATAATTTGGGGAAAAACCAAGTCAACATCTAAACATTTGTGAACCTGATTTGATAATGAAACATCAACATCAGTCCCACTTGAAGTTCTATGGATATTACTATTTAAGATATTTAGATCAGTGGAAGCAAAATATCCTCTTTGTTCTGGTTAAAAAAAAAACAAACATAACATGACACCCAAGGATGGGGGTGGGTAGATTGGAATCCAGACCGGAAAACAGTGCTGGTGCCACAATGCACCAAATTGATTTGAAACTTACAAAAAATCATTCTCAACTTGCTCACTGTATTTCCTTTAAATCTTCCCAGTCCTTTTTTTTTTTTTTTTCATTTGAACATTTTATTGATTTTTCAAAGAATAGGTTAGACAGTCATAATACTGAAAACACGGTACAAATAAACGTAGCACAGCATCCCCACATCTGCCACAATTATACATTGGTGTGCATACAGTCATTGAGATAAATGTGATGCGGTAATGCGCAAATTGACAACATAATGTGCTACAGTTCAGCTCTGTTGTCAAACCAGTAGGGGAGAAGGGTAGGTATAGGAAGAAAAAGAGAGAAGGGTTGGGGTATGAGTTGCCTTACAGGTTCCATAAGACTACTATATAGAAAAAGAGTGTGTTCGTTATATTGGGCTCTCTAGGGGAGGTTATTGGGTCTCTGCTGCATATTTTCTTAATAATGGGTCCACGGAAGCCACTCCAGCTCTCCTTCATAGCTCCGCTCCAGCAGGTGGTCTCTGATTGACTCCATAGCTCTGATCCAGTTCACTTTTGTTATTAACATCTGTTGTCCTGGTATTTGTCGTTTTTTCCAGTGTGCAGCTAAGAGTGACCTCGCTGCCGTGAGAATGTGAGTGGCCAGTTTGCGGGACTGCTTTGAGTGAATGGCACTTATTTTCATGCCTAACAAAAATGAGTGAGGAGTTGCTTGTATAGTACATTGTAGGACCTCGGAGAGCAGGGTTGCTACTGTCTTCCAGAATGTTTGGGCTACTGTACAGGTCCACCACGTGTGTATGAAGGAACCCCTTTCCCCACAGCCCCTAAAGCAGGATGAGAGATTTGGATCACCACTCAGTTTACTGATACGAGAGGGAGTATAGTACCATCTGAAAATAATTTTGTTCCCAGTCTTTCTTATAACCAATACAATATTTGGCTATAAAAATATAAAAAATTACTTTCTAATGTTTGGCTATATACAAAAATATTGCTTATACATTAGAAACCATGCTACATATAGACACACTTTACAATTTATATTAGAAATAAAACAAGATATAATTCTTCTGATATTTATAATTCCACTGACAAAATAGCTATTTAATAATCTTAACCTGGCATTTGTCTAAATAGGGAGTTGAAGATATTCTACAGTATAAAACGGTTAATACATATTAAACTCCACTTATCCTGCTATACAGTAAAACACATTACGATCATTACTGCATATTTCCATGTAAATATTACTTTCTTAAAAATTTTATCCAATCATATTTATTTACTCACACTTTCTCCAACCTTTAAAGAATAAGTACTAACATTTCTCTAGCCCTATTCAGTAATTATTCCTTGTTTTCATTAACAAAGAGTAACTCCTTTTGTCTTCAGTCCTAGGTCTTTTGTAAGGACAGACTGGTCTGTCTATGGGACATTGGGAGTGGCCATTCTGTGCATCTAGTTGCTTTGCCTGAACTTCCTCATTTATCAGCCCGGAATTTTTATCAGTATGATATATTTTCCATTTTAAACGTTTCATTCTATAGCACCTTTTTTCATAATGCCCAAAACGATGGCAGAAATTACAAGTAGAATATTTATAATTCTGTGTTTTGGCTTTACGTAACTGGCATATTTCTTTGATCACATGCTTGTTTGAGGGGTCTAAGCTCTGCAGTACAAGATGTCTCCTATATTTATCAATGTAAGTGGCTGCTTCTGTAAGAGTGTTAAAGATTGAAGCACGGACAACAGCTCCTGTATCTAAGTATTGAAACTTCTTTACAAAAACTCTCACCATTTCTTCAGGAACTTGATCTTCTTTAATACCCATAACCAGCCTGTACGCTTGCTCAAATATACCCATAAACACAAAGGGGTCATCGTCTATGGAGGTTTTCAGATCATTAAGCAGTGCAGTGTTAAACTCTTCTCCATTAGTTATATAATTAAGCTGCAAAAGCCTCTCCCTTCTTGTGCCATATATTAAATTCCCATCTATATCAATCTCTGGCTCAGTCACTGGTATTGATAACCTATTGGAAATCTGTATTGGCACCCAAAGTTTAAACACTTTGTTCTTTTGTTCCTCACTTAAATCATATTTCTCTATATGAGACTCAAATAAATCAGAAATCATGAGGACATTTAACTTGGGGTTGAAATGTGGAATCTCTTTCACAATTTTAAATAACTGTTTATTAATTTTTAATTGCAGTTTTGCCCTGTCATAGTCTAATTCTGGATTATTGAGATCCGGAACCAACATGGATCTCTGTTCCTTTGTAATAACCGAAACCTGGTTATTCCTTTGCAAAACTGACTCTATTTCTGACAGTCTAAGTTCATGCTTAGAAATTTCCTTAGCCAGACAGTCATTGCTAACTCTGTCACATTCTACTTCTCTCTTATCTGGAGTAGTAATCTTTTCTACATAATTTTCCTTCCTCTCTGAGCACATTAACGTATTAAACATTTTCATTAATAGCATTACATTCTGGATTTTATGTTTCAATCTGGAAAATGAAATATCTTTTTTCTCTACCAACATATTAGCATTCATACATTGAGTATACAGATCTGACCATGTCTCTGCATCAGACATAACACTATGAGGGATATCAAACTTGAATTTGCTCTTATTAGCCAAATTATCAAGAAAATCCATACTCACCGGAAAACAGAATCTTTCTCACTGCGTCCGCAATTATGTCAATGCCTGTAATACTTACACAAAATACTTCTAGGTTCTTTTACTCATATAGACATCTGGAAGCTTTAGTTCAGCTACACCCTCCTGTCCCCCTTTGAAGCTGACAGAATGTGTATATGTCTAATGTCCAGGTCTATAATCTGACTAGGCTCGCCATCTGTTAGAAACTACTGTCTTATTAATAATTTGTATAAGTTCTATGGTCGATAAACACAACTCACCAAGGTGATATTTAAATATATTTAATGTGTAAAAAATGTGTTACAGAAAATACATACAAATTAACAGATACCTAGTCAGTCAAATGCTCTATTGACAGCCTACCAAAATAATATGTATGTATCAATATGTTGTATAAAAGTTTTGTGTATGTCTGTATTGTGTGAGAGTCAGTGTGTGTCTGTGTGTGTGTCCAGTGTGAGAGAGAGAGAGAGCAAACTTCTCTCTGTCCAGGGATATATTCAAAGCCTGTGGGATACACCTCCCCCAGCCATAAATTCCATATGTTAATTGTAACCTAATCCCTCCAGACTTGAGGAACAAATGGAGTATGGGAACCAGTGTGTGAAAGATGTGTGAATGACAAGTCATAAGTGCACAAATGAAACATATTCAAACTTAATCAATACTGGAATATAACCATTTTTCCAATACCCAATATTTAACAGGTAGTTAGAAGCCAAACTTCTAACAAAGCTGCTTCCCGCTTGTGATGTCTCCACCCATATCTCCCTTCCTTTTCAGTGACTCCACCATAGAACCTGCCCCATTGTGATGTTATCAGAGTGGGTAACATTGGACATGGGTTTGTACAGTAAAACTTTGGGCTGGGCTGACATACTGGGCAGATACTGGTTGTAACATTCCTGACCCATGCTTTGCCATGCTACCCATTCTTCCTTTGTGATACGCCATAAACCACAGGGAACTTATGAAGGTTCCACATCTCTCACTTGAGTCTCATGGAGTCATTCAGTGGTCATCTCCAACTAATATGATACAGTTTAGATGGAAGACTAAGGACTTGTCCCTGTGAGCTGTCAGAAGGACTGCAATCAAATATATATATAATATGGTGTGCACAAGGTCTTAAAGTGGACAGGAGAAATGTTGATGTAGCTTATCATCAATGAGGTTAGGACCCTGTGGTGTGTGAACCACTAGTGCAGGGATTTCAGTGGGTGAGGGACCAGGTAGGGTGCCAAGAGACAAGACCCCAGGCTGAGGTTCCCAAAGCACTACCCTCATTGAGGAATTGCCCCAGCTTGTGCAACCCCCCCCCTCACACGGGTGTGCTCTCAAGCAACGGAGCACTAGGGAGCATTGAGTCCCCAGTGCTCCTTAGGATGTGGCTGGGCAGTATGCCGCCCCTAAAATTTTGCTGCTCTAGGCCCAGGCCTTTGTGCCCTCACCACAAATCCAGGCCTGGGTAACTTACAGGGGCATAATACAGAGGAAACAGACCCTGTGGCTGCAGGGAGGCCCAGGAGAGTAGAGGGTCCAGTGAGGCGCTAATTAATAAGCAGGTTTTTGGTAGAATAGGACAACTTACTAATATTTGGTGGCCCTCAATTGAATTTGCTATAGGGCCCAGTAAAATCCTGTTACACCATTGGTAACTTGCACTTTGCCTATTTTACCTCTGGGAGGGATTTGTCACTACTGTATGTGAAGGTGCCTTAAATGAGTGACTGCTCACTTCAGTTATTAACATGTATTTATATAGCGCCAACATATTGTGTAGCACTCAGTTATTGGACTGTTCTGCTGTTAATAAACCAGTAATTGCTGCAAAGAAACCTCTCTGTGATTTGGATCCTTTGATTCAAAGATTTTCACAATACTCAATGATGACACTCATTTCTGTCTTTCACAATATGAATTTAATTATTAATTGAAGTAATCAATATTTAATGACACCAAGATGTGATTCCCTTGTTCACACTTTATTCCAGCACAACACCATTCATTTTCTACTCAATTTGTTATAGATTGTGCGACATGATAACTCTCATTAGCAGTTCATTTCTTCTGTGGTACTTTGTTGGTTTTTGTCATTTTTAATTACCATCAAAAACAAATTTGTGGTTTTGGAGAAGGAGTCTGAGACCTGGGGAGACAGAGCTGAAAGAGAGGAGCAGGAGGAACTAGAGAAAATAGAGAGAGAAGAAGAGAGCGAACTAGAACAGGAGAATACAAAGGAACTGACAATCCAACTCCCTTTAAAGAAAAGAGGAAGGGAGAGACCAGACTGTCAGGAAGAAATGTGGTGCAATGGTCCACTAATAGAAAGACGGACTTTGGACTGTGGTCAGGTTTGTGGAGGTGAAGGTGGTGAGTGGGGAAGGAGGAAACCCTTTTTCATGGACAAAGGAAAAGACTTTGCCAGGGTTTTTGGGTGGGAATTATAGACAGAGGAAGGACTCTGAAAGGGTCTTCTCAGCCAGGCCAAAGATTCATGGACTCATGGACTAATTGCTTATTGGTGGTGAATAGTCTAAAATCACTTTGATTTAGCTGAGCCGATGATTATTGATAAGTTTTACTAAATAAAAAAAAATCCTATCCGATCCCCATTATAAGCAGCAGTCCTGTCCTGCTTTATGGCAGCTGAGATTCTAGCTATCTGTATAACAGAACATTCTGTCCCAGTGGCTGCACAGATTCTATCTGATCCCATTGCAAGCAGAAGTCATGTCCTGCTTTATGGCAGCTGAGATTCTAGCTATCTGTATAACAGAGCATTCTGTCCCAGTGGCTGCACAGATCCTATCTGATCCCCATTGTAAGCAGCAGTCCTGCCCTGCTTTATGGTAGCTGAGATTCTAGCTATCTGTATAACGGAACATTCTGTCCCAGTGGCTGCACAGATCCTATCTGATCCCCATTGTAAGCAGCAGTCCTGTCCTGCTTTATGGCAGCTGAGATTCTAGCTAACTGTATAACAAAGCATTCTGTCCCAGTGGCTGCACAGATCCTATCTGATCCCCATTGTAAGCAGCAGTCCTGTCCTGCTTTATGGCAGCTGAGATTCTAGCTATCTGTATAACAGAACATTCTGTCCCAGTGGCTGCACAGATCCTATCTGATCCCCATTGTAAGCAGCAGTCCTGCCCTGCTTTATGGCAGCTGAGATTCTAGCTATCTGTATAACGGAACATTCTGTCCCAGTGGCTGCACAGATCCTATCTGATCCCCATTGTAAGCAGCAGTCCTGTCCTGCTTTATGGCAGCTGAGATTCTAGCTATCTGTATAACAGAACATTCTGTCCCAGTGGCTGCACAGATCCTATCTGATCCCCATTGTAAGCAGCAGTCCTGTCCTGCTTTATGGCAGCTGAGATTCTAGCTATCTGTATAACAGAACATTCTGTCCCAGTGGCTGCACAGATCCTCTCTGATCCCCATTGTAAGCAGCAGTCCTGCCCTGCTTTATGGCAGCTGAGATTCTAGCTATCTGTATAACAGAACATTCTGGTTTGTGGCAGGGGCCCCAGAGTGGACTGTGTGGTATGGGCGGGGGTCAGAGGGGGCCCTGAGACAGCAGCCCCAGTGGGCCCCCAGTCCAACCCTGAATTCACTGGATTAATATGGTGGCTGTTACAAACAGTACAAACACCTCTCTGTCAAAATTCCTCAAGTGACAGGATTGTAGTTCTATGTAAATCCTGACAATGGTGGTTATTTACTGGGGTGCACTCTGGGCACAATCTCTGCAGATAAAACTGAACCCTGAAAGTCTTTCCTTTAATATAAATCCATTACTTACACTGCCCCTTTCACCCCTTTAAAGGTTGTGGTTCTCCTTTAAGGTAACTTTTAGTGTGCTATAGAATGGCCATTTCTAAGCAACTTTTCAATTGGTCTTCGTTGTTCATTTTTTTTTTACAGTTTTTGAATTATTTGCCTTTTTATTCTGATTAATTCTAGTTTTCAAATGAGGGTCACTGACTCCATCTGAAAATCAAATGCTCTGTAAGGCTACAAATGTATTGTTATTGCTACTTTTTATTACTCATCTTTCTATTCAGGCCTCTCCTATTCATATTCCGGTCTCTTATTCAAATCAATGCATTATTCACAGGCAACACAAATTTCACGCATTTTATTGGGCTGAACATTAATTCTGGTACTTGGATCTGCACAGAAAAGAAAGAGGCAGAGAGGTTGCCTGGATATTACTTAGGGACTAACTGATTAAACAGTAGGAAACCTGCAGGGTACAAAGGTCCAAGGGGCACAATCACCCCAGAAATATTACTGGGAACAGAACATGATTCAGACAATTGTAAGATTAAGGCAGTAACAGAAACACCCGGCTTGTGTGACTATATATATATATATATACACATATAATACACAAAAGCCATGAATATCCTGTAAATGATATCCTTATAAACGGTGAGTTCTGATGTCATCAGTTATAAACGGTGAGTTCTGATGTCATTTCTGTCACATGACTCACTGAAACTTGTGTATTATAATAAATAAAGTACCACTTGTTGTCAAAATATGAGGATATTAGAAGTAACCTCAGAGTTCCATGACCTGTATAAAAGCACTCTGCCTTCGACCTCGTGTTTTTATATAGTCGTGGAACTCCTCGGTAACTTATAATATCCTTATATTATTATATTATATAAAGGGGTACTTTATTCACTATATATACTATATGGGTCATACTATATGTTACCTTGAGTTGCTGCAACATCAGAGACTATTGTCAGCCAATCCCATCGCTGGGGGCGGTGCCTTATCTGGAAAAAATGTAAAAAAAAATCGTTAGTATACATTAGACAAATAAGACAAATGAAACTTTAAAATTGCAAAGCCGTTATTAAGAAATAACAGTGAAACTCCGCTTGCGCTCCTCTCCAGAAAAGCTATCACGGTGACAACCCTTCGTGCAGCGCTCGATTTCTCCTCCCTGCCTTCTATAGGAGATAGCCAGGGAGGAAAAATCAAGCCCCACACAATGGATCGGCGCCCTGACGCCGTTTCTGAAGAGGAGCGCAAGCGGAGTTTCAGTAAGTTATTTCTTAGTAAAGACTTCATGTATTTAAAGTTAAATGTGTCTTGGTGGGGTTTTTTTTCGTTATGTACAAATTTATTTTTTTTAAATTTTATAACTGGTACTTTAAAGGACCAGTAACATCAAAAAATTTTTTAAAAAAATTCGTTAGTATTCAACGAAAAATAAACACCAAGACAAATTAAACTTTTAAATTTCAAAGCCTTTATTAAGAAATAACTTACCGAAACTTCACTTCCTGTCCTCTGCAAAAAAGGCGATACGGCGACCATCCATCCTGCAGAGCTCGATTTCTCCTCCTGGCTATTCTAGTGACAGTCTGCAGCGCTTCCCCTATTCCCAGCAGCAGCAGCAGGTACTGGGAGAGCTGGATCAGTGCGGTGTGCATGCCACCTGCTCCCCTTCGATGTGCCCATCTGAGTGTGCCCGGGGCTGGCAGTGCCCGCTGCTGAATCCTCCCAACAGAAAACGGCACCTCGTCTCCTCCTCAGTTCATGTCTCCTGCCCTCAGCGCCGTGCAGCAGCAGCAGTATGTCCAGCGGCAGCCCCCACAGCATCTTGTCCAACAGGTCCGTGAGTCTGGAGGCTGCCCGCTGCTGCAGGAGAAGGCAGAAGAGCCATGCAGGCGCCTACCCGGTGTCCAGCCTCAACTCCATGGAGTTGCCTTGCTGAGCCAGTGTGTTGGTCTGGTGCGGGGAGTTGAAATCGCTGACTCTGCCGATGCGATACACCGCCCTGCTGTCAGAGATGTGGATGCTGCGATACTGCTTATTATACCGATTATTGGCCAAGCTCGTGCTGTTGAAGCCGTCAGTCTTGGCCACGGCGCTGCAATTTGTGGCCGGGGAAGTCTAAACGCTGAGTGCACAGGGCGTGGAAGGGAAGCCGAACAGCTCGCTGCATCCTTTGCCTTCATACGCGATCAGCAGCGGCTCCGGGCAGCAGCCTTTCCCAGTGTAATAAACTGCTGGCTAGCAGTGGGTTAATGATTCTACTGTGTTAGTTCAGGTAAGTAGTCAGATACACCCTGGAACTTTTGGTATATTTATTAGAACATGGCAGGTAGATCTGGCCTGCTCCATGCTTGCTCTCAGCTTAACAGGAAGCACAAAAACAGGAACAGGAATATGATCATCAAGCAATGGCAAAACAGCAGAATGCCCTTAACCAGAATGTCTTCACAAGCAGGTTACTACATTCCTCCCCTTTTAGCAAAAAGTAAATCGCCACAATATATATATATTATATATATAACCAACAGTTATAACTCAGTTGAAAACATTTTAAGGCTGAAATGTCCAAGTTAACAATAACATAGTGACATTATAAGTCCAGTCTCTCAGGAGGTTTGCGTGCTCGTATCGGATACCTCCGTTCACACTCAGAGGCTGTAGCACTGATTGGATTAGAGCGATTGTTGACATCTGGTAATTCCTGTAAGGGTGCTACAGGTACTTGAAAGTCAATTGTAGAAAATGAAGGAGGTACGGGTGACACACTCTTATCTGGAACCAGATGCTCCACATGGACATGAACGTGACGGTTACCAATTTGCACCTCATATGTCAGGGGACCCCTTCTATGACAAATGGTCCCTGGAGACCAAAGGCGCCCTGAGTGGCGGAAATCTCGAACCAAGACCTTATCACCTGGGTAAAAGTCTTTGTGTCTTTGTCTGGAGCTATTATGTGCTCTGACTTGTTGCTTCTGATGTTTCTCCACTGTATCAGCTAAAGAGGGTTTAAGCAAATCCAACCTGCTTCGTGGGTGCCTCTTTAAAAATAGTTCCGCTGGGGTACTTTCAGTAACTGAATGTGGAATATTCCTATAACTAAACAGAAATCGACAAAGTCTCAACTCTCCTGTAGTGCCAGCGGACTCACTGGCTACTGAGTGTTTCATCCAAGCTTTTTTAAATGTCTGAACCGCTCGTTCAGCAGCACCATTTGAAGCTGGGTGATAAGGTGGGGTCAATTTGTGCTTGATACCATTTTGTTTCAAGAAATACTGGAATTCCTGAGATGTGAACTGAGGTCCATTATCCGAAACCAATTCCTTTGGCAGACCATAGGATGCAAACAAATTACGCAGCAAAGTAATCGTTTTCTCGCTTGTACTTATTTTAGTGGGTAACACCTCCAACCACTTGGAATAGCTGTCGATAACCAAAAGAAATGTTTGCTGGTTTATTTCAGCATAGTCAATATGGATTCTTTCCCACGGTGATGTGGCCCATGTCCATGGGTGAAGGGGTGCAGTGGGTGGCTGATTTTGTACAGAAGCACAAGCAGTACACTGACTTACAAAACTTTCTATATCTTGATCCAGGCCTGGCCACCACAGGTAACCACGAGCTCGTGCTTTCATCCTGTTTACACCTGGATGGCCTTCGTGAAGTTCATGCAAGAGCCTCTGACGATATTTTGGGGGAATGACAACCCGTATCCCCCACAGTAAGCAACCTTGATCCATGGAAAGCTCATCTCTCTTTTCAAAATATGGCTTAAGGATTTTGTCAGAGCTGTAGTTTGGCCAGCCTTTGGAAGTAAAGTCCCACACCTTCGCCAGAAGAGGATCACGATTTGTAGCAGTTGCAATATCTTTACAAGAAATAGGTAGTTCTTCTGCAAATGAAACTTGAAAAATGACACTTTCATCCTGAACATCTGTTGTATATGGGCATGGAAGCCGCGATAGAGCATCAGCATTCCCATGATCCTGAGAACGTCTATATACAATATCATAATCATATGCCAATAGGAGTAGTGCCCACCTTTGCATTCGAAGTGCTGCCAGTGTTGGAATTGCTGATTTTGGCCCAAGAATGGCCAGAAGTGGTTTGTGATCAGTGACCAGTGAAAACTTCCTTCCATAAAGATATTTATGAAATTTTTTTATTCCAAAAATAATACTTAGTGCCTCCCGCTCTATTTGAGCATAGTTGCGCTCTGTTTGTGTTAGGGTTCTAGACGCAAAAGCAATTGGATGTTCTTCTCCATTAGGCAGTATATGTGATATAACTGCTCCAACTCCATAGGGTGAGGCATCACATGCTAATCTAAGTGGCTTACTAGGGTCATAGTGTGCTAGCCACTTGCTGTTGGTTAGTCTTTGCTTTGCATCCTGAAATGCTTTTTCACACTGTGCTGACCAAACCCACTTGGTATCCTTCTGCAAAAGTTCATGTAAGGGTTGCAACAATGTTGACAGATTTGGAAGGAATCGTCCATAGTAATTTAGCAGTCCTAAGAAAGAGCGTAATTCAGACACATTTGAAGGTGAAGGTGCATTAACAATAGCAGTTAATTTTGTTTCCGTTGGGTGAAGACCTTGTGCATCTATGCGGTATCCTAAGTATTCTACAGACTCCTGGAGAAAGTGACACTTGGACAATTTTACTCGCACCCCAGATGCTTTTAATTTTGATAAAACCTTATCTAACAATGCCAAATGCTCTTCAACAGATGAACCTGTAATTAAAATGTCATCCAGAAAACAGACCACATGATCGATTCCTTGAAGAATCTGATCCATTGCATTCTGAAAAATTGCTGGTGCTGTAGATACTCCAAATGGTAAGCGCTGGTATTGGAATAAACCCTTGTGCGTGTTGATGGTAAGGAATGTCTTTGAATCTGGGTCCAGCTCTAGCTGTTGATAGGCATTTGATAAATCAATCTTGCTAAAATATTTACCTCCAGCAAGTGTAGCAAACAAGTCCTCTACATTTGGTAGTGGGTAAGGTTCTGGTTCAATACAGCGATTGACAGTGACCTTGTAGTCACCACAAAGTCTAATAGTTTTGTCCTTTTTGGGGACCACTACAATTGGGGCAGCCCAGCTGCTGTATTTGACACGTGACACAATACCATAATGTTCCATTCTTTCTAGTTCTTTCTCCACAGGTTCTTTAAGGGCATATGGCAAGGGACGTGGCTTATGAAAAATGGGCTTTGCACCTGAATTTACAGTGATAGTTGCCTTTAGCCCCTTAATACTGCCAAAGTCTTCCTTAAAGAGAGAGTCATGTTTACTCAGGACCTGTTCCAGATTTTTGTGAAAGGTAGCTTCAGTTTGTTTGATAGTAAATATTTTAGCCCAATTCAGCTTTAAGTGCTTCAACCAATTTCTGCCCAAAAGAGTGGGCCTGTCACCCTTCACAACCACTAAAGGCAATATAAATGACTGACCTTCATATGTGACTGGCGCTTGGATCTGTCCAAGTACAGGAATCTTCTCTCCAGTATAAGACGTGAGGTGTAAAGGTGAGTTCTGCAATACAATTCCACCTAAACAGTTCTTGTAAACAAACTCTGATATTAGTGATACAGATGCACCTGTGTCCAGTAACATGTTTACTGGATGCCCATCAATTTCCAGCTTAATGTGTATGCCATCATCTCCCCCATGCGTAGTATTGACTGTATTCAAGTCTGTGCAGTCACTTTCCTGACGGTCACAATTAGTCACGTATTGCGCCCTGCGCTTGCCTGGTTTGCTCCTGCAGACACGAGCAATGTGACCTAACTTCCCACAATTTCTACAGGTTTCTGATTTATATCTGCAGTTCTGTTGCTGATGCAGGCCCCCACAGCGGTAGCATGAATTGACCCTTTGTGTCTGAAATGCTTGCTCGCCTGTAACTGACACTGTAGGTGGCTGTGGTGAATTTGGTGAAGTGGGTTTAGACCATGTAGTTATTTTAGGGAGATCTGTAAATGAACAACTATTTAGCTCTTTGAATTGCTGAGAGTCACTCCTGGTTAATTCTATAGCCAAGGCAATGTTACAAGCAGACTTGAAGGTGAGATCTGTTTCATTTAGCAGCTTATGCAGGTAGAACTCATCATGGAGGCCACACACAAACTTATCTCGCAAAGCCTGATCCAGGAATGTACCAAATTCACAGGAGGCAGATAGCCGTTTTAAATCCAAAATATAGTCTGCAAGGCTCTCCCCCATGTTGTGATTTCTCCCATAAAATCTAAAACGTTCAGCAATGATGATACGCTGGGGTTTATAATGCTGAGAGAGGGTCTCTGTTATTCTCTCATATGACAATTCAGTGGCCTTTGCAGGAGTTATAAGAGTTTTAAGGAGACTGTAGGTTTTTGCTGGTAGTGTAGCAAGTAAAATATCTGCTTTCTTTTCCTGACTAACATCATTTGCAGACAGCCATCGCTCAAATCTTTCCAAATAAGGCTCAAATTCTTCAGCAGATTCTGAAAACTCTGGGACTTTTCCAATGGCAGACATTGTAAGAAGTTACTCACTGTGCAGAGAAGAATTATGCAGCCTGTGCAGCCTGTTTGCTCTGCAGCTGAGTCTGTTTCTGAGTCCAGTAACACAAATCCTCGTTGCCACTGTAATAAACTGCTGGCTAGCAGTGGGTTAATGATTCTACTGTGTTAGTTCAGGTAAGTAGTCAGATACACCCTGGAACTTTTGGTATATTTATTAGAACATGGCAGGTAGATCTGGCCTGCTCCATGCTTGCTCTCAGCTTAACAGGAAGCACAAAAACAGGAACAGGAATATGATCATCAAGCAATGGCAAAACAGCAGAATGCCCTTAACCAGAATGTCTTCACAAGCAGGTTACTACACCCAGGAATTGATCTGTGCCTATGATATTGCCATGCTGATGGTGCGCAATCCCAGATTATTTCTTGGGCATCGCCGGCTGCCCAACACTACTCGTCCCCATTAGGAGACTGACGGCTTCAGCAGCAGCAGCACGAGCTTGGCCAATAATCGTATAATAAGCAGTATCGCAGCATCCACATCTCTGACAGCAGAGCGGTGTATCGCGTTTATTTTTCGTTGAATACTAACGAATTTTTTAAAATTTTTTTTGATGTTACTGGTCCTTTAATAATGCGATTTTAAAGTTTAGTTTGTCTTGGTGTTTTTTTTTCCGATGTATACTAATTAATTTTTTTTTAAAAAATTTTTTTTTGCTGTTAGTGGTCCTTTAATAAAGACTTTGCAATTTTAAAGTTTAATTTGTCTCTGTGTTTTTTTTCCCGATGTATACAAATTAATTTTTTTAAAAAATTTTTTTTGCTGTTACTGGTCCTTTAATAAAGAATTTGCAATTTTAAAGTTTAATTTGTCTTGGTGGTTTTTTTACGATGTATACTAACAAATTTTTTTTTTGCTGTTACTGGTCCTTTAATATAGGGACAATAATCAGGTTCCTCCCAGCACTGCCCCCTGTCTGTGAGTGGGGGAATGAGAGTGAGTAAAGGGAGACAGTGAGTGACGTCAGATAAAGTCACATAGGAAATGATGTTCATATATAAATCCATCAGTCAGTGATTCTAATAAGGAAATAAGACTTCCAGGCTCCATGTAGCGCCCCCTTGTGTCTGTTCTGCTGTGTCTCTGCACATTAAATGTACCACTAATATTATACAAGCTGTGCAACTACATGTGACTTGTTCTTATTGTCCAAAGCTGCAGCCCAGAAGAGAATACACAGTGTGTAGCATACAACTCCCAGCATCCCCTGTGTGCGGATCCCTTCAGCCAGTACAGTTTCTATTGGATGCAGAAGGGAGATCAGAACTGGCTACAGAACATTCAGCATCTTCTATAGGAATCCCTGATCCATGTAAAGCCTTCAGCTGCTGCAGAACCTCTTCCCATAGGAATCACATGACAGGGAGAGCGCACAAAGCGTCAGGTTACCTCTGGAGCTCATCACTGTATGATAGATGGGAAGCTCTGCTGGTTGCTGTGAATATATACCGAGCAGGGGCGTCAATAAAACTCTGAGAGGAGGATGACGTATTGTGGCCGCCACGCCCATTCAGCTGCAGCGCGTCGGATCAGTTCTCTCTTATACAAATATGCTGCTGGATTATGTCGCTGTCGCTCTGTACTTGGATTCTCCTCCTGCTGCTGCTGCTGCTGTTGGCTGTGCCCGGGACCCCGCAAGGTGAGACTGGGGGGAATCTTGTTTGTGTTCAGCTCTACTGTATTGCTGCCCCGGCTCCGAGTCTCAGTTCCCTCATTACTGAACTCTCATCCCAGTTCATGTCTTTACTTGCTGAGCTCTCAGTCTCATGGGGAGAATTAGCCCCGGGGTATTGAATGCAGGTGCGACTGATTGACACTGGGAATTTCTTTCCTTCTTTATAAACCCCAGTGATATAAACTATAGATACTCAGGGGGTATATGAGACTGTACAGCAGCAGCACAGACACATTAGCAGGGTCTGATTCCTCTGTAGTTACCCCCCTGATTGAGGGTACACACTGGGATATTGCCAGTTAGGTGACCATGTGGCACACTGCATAGGATAGTCAAGAGTTGTACGATTGCTGTAGGAGTTTGCACATTGTGGTCAGGGCCCCCATGAAGGGGGGCCCGGCAGTGCTGCAGTTTTAAAAGAGCCGGGCCCCTTGAGAGCTCCAAAGCCATGTGGCCATTAGGGATGTAGCGAACCGCCGCCGATGTGTTCGCGAACGCCGTTCGCGAACACCGGCATAATTTGCGAACTGTTCGCGAACTGTTCGCGAACTTCGATCATCCGAAAATCGTTCGATTCGAACGATCGAAGGATTTTAATCGTTCGATCGAACGATTTTCGTTCGAATCGAACGAAAATCGTTCGATTTTAGCGATCGAATGGTCGAATGGGCGACCGATTTTGACGCGAACGCCTATTGGCGAACGTCGCGCGACGTTCGCGAACTTGCGGCGGACGCGAACAGTCGAAGTTCGCGCGAACTAGTTCGCCGGCGAACAGTTCGCTACATCCCTAGTGGCCATTCCGAACAGCCGAAATGCAGAAGTGCCGAAAAGCCGCACAGACGAAAATAGCCAAAGCCTAAGTCCCGAAGCGACGAAAAGACCCAAAGTCACGAATATAGACAAAATTGAAGTCCTGAAGTGGCGAAAAGACACAAAGTCACAAAAACAGCCGAAGCCGAACTCCCGAAGCAGCGAAAAGACCCAAAGTCGCGAAAGGAGACGAAGTTGAAGTCCTCAAGCCACGAGTTCAATTCTACTGAACACCAATTTGTTTTTTAATTTTTTACATTTTTGTAATCCCCTGGCCATCAATGTATTATTTTAATATTCTATAGGCCCCTGCCACCAATCTTTTTTTTAAAAAATATTTTTTGGGGCCCCAATTTTTTTTAACTTGTAAGGGGAGCCCTGGCACCAAGGTTTTTTTTTTTTTAAAAAAAAAAATATTCTTTGGGGCCCCAATGTTTTTTTTCAAAAAAACATTTATGGAGGGCCCTGGCGCCAATGTTTTTTAACATATAAGGGGGCCCTGACCATCAATAGCTTTTTAGAACTTGTGGGTGGGGGGTTACTTTTTTAGCGTTGATGTCTGTGTGGTCTTTTAACTGTCATGTGGAGTAGGTGGGATCTGGGGTGGGGCTTGGGCACCAGTGTAGGCGGGGCCCAGGGGGCCCCAAAAATTTTGTTATGCGGGGCCCCGTGATTTCTAATGGCGGCCCTGTACGTCTAATGAGTCTGGGGCTCTTGTAAGGGGGAGGGGTCGCTGATTCAAGGGACTATTTTTGGCGCAGAAACTTGGGAAACAACCAAATGACATGTGGGGGGAACCTTCCCAAATAAATAATGTACATAAAGACTTTCTGTTTGCCAAATAAAAGTGTCATTTCCAGCTCATCTCTAATTACATTCTTGTCTTGTTTCTACTGATTTTAAAGGGGGTGGTGACTTTCAAGCTTTCAACTAAGGGTCACTGACCCCATCTAAAAAAACAAATGCTCTGTAAGGCTACAAATGTATTGTTATTGCTACCAGGGCCGGATTTAACGAAGCGGCGCCCCAAGGCCGCACGATCCATACCCTTGCTGCTTCCAGTCGCGCCGCACACAGCAGCTTGTTTATATAAATTATAGTAGTACTTATCTGTTATCTACTGTCTATCCTGTGCTTGAATGGCTGCCCCCATGGCTACACAGCAGCTTGTTTATATAAACTATAGTAGTACTTATCTGTTATCTACTGTCTATCCTGTGCTTGAATGGCTGCCCCCATGGCTACACAGCAGCTTGTTTATATAAACTATAGTAGTACTTATCTGTTATCTACTGTGTATCCTGTGCTTGAATGGCTGCCCCCATGGCTACACAGCAGCTTGTTTATATAAACTATAGTAGTACTTATCTGTTATCTACTGTGTATCCTGTGCTTGAATGGCTGCCCCCATGGCTACACAGCAGCTTGTTTATATAAACTATATTAGTACTTATCTGTTATCTACTGTGTATCCTGTGCTTGAATGACTGCCCCCATGGCTACACAGCAGCTTGTTTATATAAACTATATTAGTACTTATCTGTTATCTACTGTGTATCCTGTGCTTGAATGGCTGCCCCCATGGCTACACAGCAGCTTGTTTATATAAACTATAGTAGTACTTATCTGTTATCTACTGTGTATCCTGTGCTTGAATGGCTGCCCCCATGGCTACACAGCAGCTTGTTTATATAAACTATATTAGTACTTATCTGTTATCTACTGTGTATCCTGTGCTTGAATGGCTACCCCCATGGCTACACAGCAGCTTGTTTATATAAACTATAGTAGTACTTATCTATCTACTGCTTGAATGTAATGTAATAAAAAGTAGCAATAACGATACATTTGTAGCCTTACAGAGCATTTGTTTTTAGATGGGGTCAGTGACCCCCCCATTTAAAATGATCAGTAAGTAATGACAATAAATTCAGGAGGGCTAAAGGGTGAACTCTCACTTTCAACTTTCATCTGATAAATATGAGGTATAAAAAGACATGTAATATAAGCTTCACCTGATGGGAACAAGGAACTTTCCAAATTATGTAAAATTTCTGAAATAAAGTTACTCTTCGCAGTCTTCCTCCCAGCGACCTGTCTCTCTACATTGTGTCTTTATGCAGGAGTCGTAGTCAGATTTTGGGTCATTCACTCTACTTGCAGCTTTGTGTCGGTGTAGGTTCCACTGAGAGATCATTATCTTGACTACATTGTCATGGCAAAATGCATTGTGTTTACGCTGGTGTTTGATCCCTTTGCCAAACATTACACAAGAGATGTCTTTCTAACTCCGACACAAAGCTGCATGTAGAGAGACAGGTTGCAGAGAGGTGGTGGTGAAGAGTGACCTGATTATTTCGGAAACCCTTACAGAATTTTTATCATTCCCCAATATATTCGACACTTGAAGGGGCAGATGTATGAAGGGTCGAATATCGAGGGTTAATTAACCCTCGATATTCGACAAGGAACTAAAATCGTTCGACTTCGAATATCGAAGTCGAACGATTTAGCGCAAATCCTGCGATCGAACGATCGAAGGATTATTCGTTCGATCGAACGATTAAATCCTTCGAACGATTCGAAGGATTTTAATCCAACGATCGAAGGAATATCCTTCGATCAAAAAAACGCAGGCAAGCCTATGGGGACCTTCCCCATAGGCTAACATTGAGTTCGGTAGCTTTTAGCTGCCGAACTAGGGGGTCGAAGTTTTTCTTAAAGAGACAGTACTTCGATTATCGAATGATCGAATAGTCGAACGATTTTTAGTTCGAATCGTTCGATTCGTAGTCGAAGGTCGAAGTAGCCCATTCGATGGTCGAAGTAGCCAAAAAAACACTTCGAAATTCGACGTTTTTTTAATTCGAATCCTTCACTCGAGCTTTGTAAATGTGCCCCTTGGAATCCTTATGTGTGATGTATAATTATTTTTTTTATTTTTCCAGTCACAGTAATCACTGGCGGAAAGGTTAATGCCAAGTTGGGTTCGGACATTAAGTTGTTCTGCAAAGTGAAAACCCTGGAATTAATATCCCAAGTCACTTGGCAGAGGAAGTTGTCGCCCAACAATGAGAATTTCCTAACTTACAGCAAAGGAGAGGAACCCCTGCACCTGATTCCATTTGGGGAGAGAGTGAGATTTCTGGGCAATGGGGATCTTGGAGGCTCCATACTGATACCCAATGTAACCCTGACTGATGAGGGCACCTACCTCTGTATCTACACAACATTTCCTAGTGGGACAATGGAAGGCGAGATTAAACTATCCATATGGGGTAAGAAACATCTTCCTCTATAGTTCTCTGCTTTCATGAGAGAAAATAAAGAAAAATTATAAGAGAGAGAACTTGGAGTAATGGGAGTCTTGCTCTAAACCAATGTATGTGAAGCAGGGGATCTCATTTGTTTATGTTTATGCTCTTTTATTTTGATTCTCAGTAAACTAGTGGCCATGTGTACATTGTTTATGCTCAAACACAAGTCAGTTACCTGGAAAGCTATCCTTAATACATTCTCTTGATAGAAAACTAGTTTGGGAGCCGTGGGCATCCCTTAAGATGCAAAGAAAGGAGGAGTTATATTAGGGTGATGGTACATGTGGCATATTCTCCACCAGCAGCGTGAGATTGATGGAGTTTTATTTCTAAAGAATTTATACTGGCAGGTACAATATATGGAGTGCTTTTAAGTTATTGGTTGGGTTCAGCATGTATAAGTTCATACAGTTGAATGCAATAGTTTGTATAGTATATTACTTTTTTTTTACAAAGATCATTATGAACGTCACTTTTTCTGTGCTACGGTTATATGGGGTAAATCAGTAGTGACAATTCAGAGAATTTATGCCGCTGGAAAATCTGCCACATTTCTCTCGTAATAAAGTACAGGTATGGGATCTGTTATCCAGAAACCATTATCCAGAAAGCAGCAAATTATGGAAAGGCCGTCTCCCATAGACTCCATTTTATCCAAATAATAAGAATTTTTATAAATGATTCATTTTTCTCTGTAATAATAAAACAGGAGCCTGTACTGAATCCCATCTAAGATTAATCCTTATTGGAGGCAAAACCAGCCTATTGGGTTTAATGTGTACATGAGTTTCTAGTAGATTTAAGGTATGAAGATCCAAATTACAGAAAGATTCATTATCCATAATATACCATGTCTGGAGCATTCTAGATAACCAGTCCCATACCTGTTTTTTTACGGTATTTGCTGGATAATGAGACTTTCTGAACACTCTGAAGTCTCTTCTGTTAATGTGTTGGGGTTTTGTGTATCCTGGGAAACTGAATACCCTGAGACTAGGGTTGCCACCTTTTCTGGGAAAAAATACCGGCCTTCCTATATACCTATATATTTAACTTTTTTCCCTATTAATAACATTGGCATCAGCCATCATTTTTACCGACCAGGCCTGTAAAATACTAGCCAGGTGGCAACCCTACCTGAGATAGACATTGTGTAAGAACTGAGCATTATTTTACTGAGCAGCCCATGAAGTATAGTTCTATATAAATAGAGAAAGCAAAGGAACTTGACATCCATCTTTGGTTAAAGCCATTGGAGGATCAAAAGGGCCATGATGCCACCAGTGAGGTGGAAACTGGATTCTACTTTACTTTCTATGGACAATATACAATAAGTCACAGTGTGGCACTCAAATTCATGTTCTGATGGATGTTACTGAAAGATGTTTTCTATGGTTCTATTGGGTCTCGTGGTACAATTGATCAAGTGAAAGGCAAATGATATCAAGCTATGAGTTATAACTCATATAGACTAATTGTTCCTAGTAGTGGCACGTGGTGTGTCTGGGTCCTTTCCCTTTGTATTTATGTTTTAAACGTCACTCACCACCAACAATAAACCCATTCCCATTGCCCTGGCAGCTACAATAGGTCATTTCAGGAAGGGGTTCAAGTGGGTGCAATGGAGACTATCAACCTCCTTCTGCAGATAGAAAAAAGGTGATGTAGCACATTTATCTCCAGTTGAACCAGTTTCATTGGAGGTTCCAGTTGTCTCTAAGAGATCAGTCAGTACAGACCCATGTTCTACCAGCGCTAACTGTAATAGCATTAATGGGGTCGATTTAACTTTTAGTAGGATGTAGAGAGTGATATTCTGAGACAATTTGCCATTGTTTTTTTTATTTTTTATTATTTGTGGTTTTTGAGTCATTTAGCTTTTTATTTAGCCGCTCTCCAGTTTGTAATTTCAGCAATCTGGTTGCTAGGGTCCAAATTAACGTTTAGACCATTCGGATCCAAGCATAGGAATATGAATAGGAGAGGCCTGAATAGAAAGATAAGTAATAAATAGCAATAACAATACATTTGTAGCCTTACAGAGCATTTGTTTTTAGATGGGGGTCAGTGACCCCCATTTGAAAGCTGGAAAGAGTCAGAAGAAGAAGAAGGCAAATAATTCAAAAACTAGAAAATAAATAATGAAAACCAATTGAATTGCTTGAATTGGCCATTATATAACATATTAAAAGTTAACTCAAAGGTGAACCGCCCTTTTAAATAAAATATATTCAGGACTGTCTCTTTTTATTCATTTTCAGTGGAGCCGTCAGTGGAAGTGCAGCTAAACCCAATGGTGTCGGGGCCAAATCCGGCTGTTATTGCTGAATGTGTAGCCTTTGCCTCCAAACCCGCGGCTAATATCAGCTGGAATACATATGGTCTCCTCTACACGTCAAAGGAAATTCCAACACAACATCCTAATGGGACAGTGACAATAAGGAGTCAGCTATGGATGGTGCCTTCTCCTGGACTTAATGGGCATCAGGCTACTTGTCTGGTTTCTCTGCTGGACCAAAATTTTGAGAAATATGTAGATTTCATCATTACAAACATTCACTGTAAGTAAAAACAGTTCCATGGCTTTTGACTGAATTTGGCAAGTGGTCTATTACCCCCATTTGGTCCAAGACTTAGAAGTCACTGAGTAGATCTGGTATTCAGATTGTGAACTTCTGGGTTGAAATGATTTCTGATAATAATGTACAAAAGTTAAACTATCAGTTCCCCTCTTTTACCTCCAACACCCGGACCTCTGTTGTTGTACTGAGCTCGCTTGCCGCTTCTAATACTTCTATAGTTGTATAAGTTACTATATATGCGGGGATATTATTGTAGTGGAAGCAGAAATGGTATTAATTACTGGTGATTGTGTGCATGTTACTATCTAGATCTCAAGCTCATGTGAACATAGGACCTCTCGCTCTCTCTGTGTATTTAAAGGACAAGGAAAGGCAAAAAAAAACAAACCCATTTTTACTTTCTTTAATGAAAAATAAACCCATCTCCAATATACTTTAATTAAAGAAATGTAAATCCGTTTTTATAAGAAACCTGACTGTATGCAGTGAAATTCTCCCTTCATTTACTGCTGTGGATAGGAATTGTCAGACGGTCCCTAACTGCTGAGCAGGGAAACAATCATACTTATGAACAGCAGGGGGAGCCCCCGCCTTACTTCCCAGCCATGCAGAACTCAAGCAGCTTTGTTTATGACGATCCCTAAGCAGCCCAGACCACACTGAGCATGTGCAGGGTCAGGGTCAGGCCAAGATGTATAACAAAGTTACAAGATGACAGCCCCCTGTGGCCAACTTTGAAAGCATAAATCATTTGTTTGATTAGGCTTGTGGTGCAGTAAGTTCATGTTTATATTTAGTATACAAAATACAGCATTTCCAGCCTTATTCTATTTTAGACTTTCCTTGTCCTTTAAGGCTAAGGGTAAAGTCACACCTGGCAATTCGGGGAGATTTAGTCGCCTGGAGACTAATCGCCTATTCTTTGGGGCGACTAATCTCCCCGAACAGTCTTCAGCCCGGCTATAATGAAAAATCGCCTACGGCATGGTACACGCGACGCTTCGTTTTCGAAGTCACCTGAAGTTGCCTCACGCCAGGGAGAAGTTGCCTCTCCCCGAATCGCTAGGTGTTCCCTTACCCTTAGGGCAATGACACACAAGTGAATTAGGCTTGTGACAATCCCCTTTCTGTATCTCCCAAATCCTTTCAATGGTATGTCATGCTGGATAAACGTATGCTTTGTTTATTTTTCCATAATCGCCAGAATTTGCCTCAAGGGGAAACTTGAAGAGATACAGCATTTGCCAACGTCTCATCAGGTCATAGAATTTCCCATCTGTACTGACAATACATCTCACCCACAAAAATACATTGGGGTGATATGGATTTGAATAATATTGTTGATTTGACATGCAGAGTATTAGCTGTGTAATTTTTATATAAAAAGAATTCTTTCTGCAATAGCCTGTCTGTAATCTTAGTGCCCAAATCATAGAAATTGTCCATGATGATCCGTTCTTGTGTTTGTCCTGCTGAGCAGAATCCTGAGTGTCATTACAGGCGGCTGTTAGAATTGATACAATTTGCACTTATATTCCCCATAGATCCTACTGAGAATGGATTCAACTAATGATCAGTCAATTGAACAAATTGCACCGGGATCACCGAGCTGCTGACTCACACTCACATCACAACATTCAACTTTACACTTCAGTTTTGGAAACTGGCAAAAAAAAATAGCTGAAAGCATTGAAAAAGTCTTTATTCAGAAAACACAGAACTAAAGTGTTTGAAGGTGAACAACCCTTAGTTGCTTCTAATGGTGTTTTTGGCTTTCTGCTCCTTAACTATGTTTATAGTTTTTCGCAATGACAAAAGTTTGTTCATGCTCCATTGATGCGCCTGTAGGCTGTGCATATCAATACGAGAAAGAGAACCCTTTTGTATATGAATGTTAGCAGATGGCAACCTCCGTTACATATACATGGAGGAGTGTTGATCAATTAACAGATCATGTGCTGTGAGGTCTTTTGCCAGAATGATGACATTTATGTAAGTCGTCTGTCATATGAGATTGTTCATATTCTGTAAGAGAGATCCATAAAACTATGCAGCATAGTATTCTACTAAGCACAATTCAGCAACAGCCCCTAGTTGCTCATAGTCTTAAGAGAGATCCTAAATTGGCAGCATAGTATTCCTGTACTAAGCACAATTCAGCAGACAGTGCCCTAAGTTTGCTCATGTTGTAAGAGAATCATAAAATATGGCAGATAGTATCCTTCTAAGCCCAATTCAGCAGGAACAGTCCTAAGTTTGCTCAAGTCTGTACAGAGAGATCCCATAAAACGTACTATAAATATGCTGCTTCGTTTAAATTATACAATGTTTTACTGAATAACTATTAGAATAGTGCAACTTTCCCAAAATTGAAGAAGCGTTATCTCTTCATTACCCATTTCTATTGTTTTCCCAACAGGAGAATGGATCATCTAATGAGTGGCCAGTATGGAACACTCTGCCATTTTTCCAGAGGGAATTACAATTTACATGGCCTGTTGTCCTGTGAGGCACAACAGTATTGGAGATCTCACCCTCAGTCTATTTTATAATACTCAGGTAAGTGTGCAGAGACCCACTGTATATTTGGAGATTGTCAAGCAGTTTGGTGAAGACCAGGAAACTCCACTGTTCTTCCTCACCCCTAAGACCTGCAACTGTAATTAAAAGGCTGCAGCAGGTAATTTAGAGCATGTGCCAACTGCAGTATTTCTGTGAGCAATTTGAATGGAGCGTGGATCACTGCTGTCCAATAAATATTCAGGCTTTCCTCCATTCACAGATGTAGTTCAATCGGCTCGGCTCATTTCTACTGACTGTTGTATGGAGCATAAAATGTAGCATATTTATATATTACAGTTTTATGGTAATCTGTTATCAGGAAACCCATTATCCAGAAAGCTCCAAATTACAGGAAGGCTGTCTCCGTTAGACTCCGTTTTTTAATTCTTAAAAAATATTTTCCTCTGTAATAATAAAACAATGCCTTGTATATGATCATAGCTAAGAAATAATTAATTCTTATTGGAGGCAAAACCAGCTGCTGGGTTTAATTAATATATAATAAGTGTTTTTTTTTAGCAGACTTAAGGTGTGGAGATCCAAATTATGCAAAGACCCCTTATCAGGAAAACCCCAGGCCCTGAGCATTCTGGATAACCAGTCCCATGCCTGTAGTGTAATATTTGAATGCCTTCCTTTTTTTTAGTTATGCTGTAAGAGAATTAATTTGTTCTTGGTGATTTTAAAAGGCCAAACAGGAGGCAGCAACATTATATGTGTATCTGGTCTACTGCGAATTGTATAAACTCCCTCTGCTCTTGAAAACTTGGTACATGGAAATAGTTATCTGTATTTACTCTCCAATCTCCGACTGGCACTGCCTGAATTATTCACTCCATTGTAATTGTCCTTGATTGCAATATCCTTGTTTAATTAAACACACAATGTGGATATTTCTGACAACATTGCGCTTTCCCTGTATTGTCTCTGTGAAGAACATTAGCCTTACAAAGTCTTACATGGGGCTTCTATTTATGTAATTGCAGTAAGTCTAATCCCCCTGGTGAATCTCAGTAGAAATACAGCAGTTGTTCCATTTACAGGTGCTGCTCCCCGAGGAAATGAAGGCGCATATATTGCAGCAATCGTTGTCCAAAGTGTAATAATTATTGGAATGGCTGTGTACTGCTACTTGATGAAGAGCAACCAGATGGAAAGAATATGTAAGAGTAGGTGAGACTTTACCTTTATAAATATGGGTTGCAGGTGCTGTCTGTACATGTCTTTCATTTTTCATAAAGTTAAGGGAGGTGGGTCCTCCACCAGAGGAGAAATCCCTCCTGCTGTTCAACTCCCTTACGTCTGTCTGTCACTGTGCACTCACACAGACTTCAGCAGTTAAACCACAGCACAGTGACAGGCGGATACAAGTGAACGTGGGAGGCAGAGGCAATATTGGGACGTTAGTGCTGCTTCTCCACCAGTGAAGGATCTATTACTTGTGTCTTCAGCCCAAGGTTATTTACATACCAGACAGATTAATTGCTGCCTGAGAAACTCCTGCCCCTACTGCTTCTTTAAGGTGTTTATGGAAATCAACTGTCATTGCCAGTTTTTGGCACCAGTAGAGAATATTAGCTCGACCATAATGTTACATCTACATTCTTTGTTCATTCCACAAAGAAGAAGATATAACCCATACATTGCTAGTGTTACTGGCCACAATACAGTGACTGTTTCTTGATGTAAGCTTACTTTGGGTGCTTCTCTGACCACTGTCAAAGCAATCAATTCAATCAATCAACTGTCAATTCATTTTCTATTTTTAGAGGTTTCTGAGAAATTTGCAGTTTTAGGCGGGTATTAACGGACTTTATCTAAGAATCCACTACCCTAGTGGTGACTAAATACAGGATAGACAGGTTACAGACACACAACCTTCTTTCTGCTGTGTCTGTAACCTGTCTATCCTGTATTTAGTCCTGCTATGCGAGCTGCTTAATTTCTCTGGTTTTTAACAAACTATTATCTTTGGATTATTTAATTGAGCTGCGTTCAAATTCAAATAGTACGGTCGACTTTCTATCTACGCAATCTTCTTTCCCTTCTAAGGGGCCAGTGATTTGTGGCTTTTCAGGTTTAACTAAAGGTGGCCATACACGGGCCGATAAAAGCTGCCGACAGACCGAGTCGGCAGCTTATTGGCCCGTGTATGGGGGCTCCCGACGGGCTTCCCCGATCGAGATCTGGCCGAAAGTCGGCCAGATCTCGATCGGATGGGGTTAAAAATCCCGTCGGATCGCGGCCGCATCTGTTCGTTGATGCGGTCCCGCGATCCGACCGCCCGTTTGCGAACGTGAAGGATCCAATCGTTGGGCCCTAGGGCCCACGATCGGATCAGCCCGATATTGCCCACCTCAAGGTGGGCATTTCGGAGGGAGATCCGCTCGTTTGGCGACATCGCCAAACAAGCGGATCCATCCGTGTATCGCCACCTTTAGTCTCCAAAAACATACCTCCCAACTGTCCCTTTTTCAGAGGGACAGTCCCTCTTTTGACAGCTCAACCCGCAGTCCCTCATTTGTACTGGAAAGTCCCTCTTTTCTCTGCACTGAACAGCCAGAAAAAGAAACAAAGTTTCTCACTTAATTGGTCTTTTAGCAGAGAGCCCAGAACAGCTAACAGGTGCAAATATGATACTTTGTAACAATTTTGAGACACAAAAACACAGTTTAGATAAGGAGAAATATTTTCAAACTTTCATAACCTGCCAAATTTTGTAAAACAAACATGGTAATTAGGGGGTGTGGCCACAGAAAGGGTGTGGTCAAAAAATTGCTGCGCTACGTGCGAAAAAACGTTTTTTGTCCCACTTTTTACTTCCAAAATGTTGGGAGGTATGTCCAACAAGATCAGGGCAAGTTGATTTACAAGGCCACAGTCCTGGTTACCCTGTCCTGCCTCCTCTTTGTGGTGTCCCAGTCTTAGAAATTAATAGGCAGTTTTGGGACAGCTCCACCCTCTATTTTTTCATTATATCCTTCTATCTTTCCTCAAGACCGTAGCTTTCTGATTGACCTTTACCCAATCCTTGGTCATAATCAATTCGATTTAAACTTTTCTCATTAACTTATCTTTTTAGTAATAGATAATTGTATGCCTGGCACTTCACCGAAAAAAAACAAAAAACATCAATTTATTATAAAGCACGTGTGTATAAACTATGGGCACTTCCTAATGAATTTTGGTATGTTTTAACTTAATTTATTCGAGTCCAATCATGAATTGTCAATGAACTAGTTGTTACCATTAACTGGGCAGCAGTCATCGGGTATATGCACTAATTTGCACTTTATATTTATTTATTTATGAATTGGCTTGGAATTAATTGATTCAGGAAGTGATTGGTTTTCATATATAATCGTTGATGAACTAAAAGAATAGGCACGCACTGCACTTCAATTTAAGTCAATCACCTATCTTATTGGTAGGGGTTGAATCTATCACCAGACACCAAGTAATTGTCATAGACGGGGTTTCTTTGTATTCCTTTATTTTTTTTTGTGCACTGATTTTCTGACGGTTGTCAGCCCCTGATTTTGACTTTTGAGAATTTGTGATTGAAGAGTCCTTTCCTTTTAATTCACATTGCAGGACTCTAATCCACTTGTTATTTTTAGATTTAATGTGCTTTGTGTTTTTTTTTTTCCTGGTTTTAATTAACTTTTTTGTTTATGTAGGTCTTCTGTTTATGTCCTATAACTAACTGTGGCTCCCAAGACTCATGGAATGCCTTACCTGACCAATGAAGAGGATTCTTCTACACTCGTCTCCCAACTCAAAAAATACCTGAAGGTGGAATGATTAGGAGTGAGACAGAAGTGGGAAAGATGTTTCTAGGCACAGGCCCAGGTCAGGTTTAGCAGCATTCGGGCACTGACTGGCAACCAGGGACATATGAGTTAGAGTTGTCTGTATATTGGCAGAGCAAAGAGAATGGGCAGCCTGAGAGCAGTCAGCAAAAAGGTCAAAATTGGCATCAGAACAGAATGACTGGAGAAAAGGCAGAACCAGCAATAAGAGAGTTTTGACAATGTGAATGTAGGGACCTATAGGATATTCAAAGTAAAAATTCAGCTTATCTGGAACAATTTATGATCAGGTTCAGGGAGTTGTAAGGGAATAAATGCAGCTGTTCTGCAATAATTTATTTTTAGGTACAGGGGCTTGCAAGGCAATACATACAGCTGTTCTGGAACAATTTATGTTTATGTACAGGGAGTTGCAAGGGAATAAATGTAGCTGTTCTGGAACAATTTATGATCAGGCGCAGGGAGTTGCAAGGTAAAAATGCAGCTGTTATGGAACAATTTGTGTTTAGGTGCAGGAAATTGCAAGAGAAGAAATGCAGCTGTTCTGGAACAATTTATGTTTATGTGCAGGGAGTTGCAAGGGAATAAATGTAGTTGTTCTGAAAGAATTTCTGATCAGGTGCAGGGAGTTGCAAGGGAATAAATGCATCTGATATTCTGGAATTGTATAACATATAATAACAGATGCAGGGAGTTACAAAGGAAAACCAAAAAGACGTTGATTGCTTTTTTGTATACATCATAATACTGTGTTGAAAAGGACTATGCTATTAACACTGACTCCTGATACATATTGCCCCCAGAAAAGAATAAAATACTTTTAGTAGCAGATTATGTTTTATTTAGACAGCAGTTTGCTTTTCTTTTTTTCCCATCGTCATAGCAGGGCAAGGGAGAGGAACAAGCAGTGAAGGGAGGAGGAAAGACAACGAACACTGCAGGGAGGGGGTTAAATTAACAGGGTAGAGAGAGAGAGAGAAAAAAAACCCCCACTCCTCCCTCATTGGTTGCTAAAATGGTCAATAGGGGCGCAATTATAACCAATGGACGGCATACTAGGGGATCCCACCGCTCGTTGGGGGCCATACTCCAAGAGTTGGTTCACCATTGTGTAACCGCTCCTAAGGAAGCTGATATTAATAATGTCGATTGTAAAGATGGAAGCTCTATGGCTCATTGTGAGCCACAAATAAATGGTCACCTTCCTGTGGTGTATTGACCCCTAGTTAGACGTTCTTTAAGGGATCCAATAGTACAGCCCACATATTGTTTACCACATTTAGTACATGTAATGAGATAAATAATCTATTTACTGCAACAAGTGATATATTGTTTAATCATATATGCATTTTAAGTCACAGTTAATCTAAATTCTTTTGAGATTTTACGTACTTACATGTAATGCAGCGGTTATGAGCGCACTTAAAGCACCCACTAAATCTCAAAAAATCCTCTTGCTTTTTTTTTTTTCTATTAAACAATATATCAGTTGTTGCAGTAAATGGATTATTTATCTCATTACATGTACAATATGTGGGCTGTACTATTAGATCCCTTAAAGAACGTATTAGGGAACACATTAATCAAGTGAGTAATAGCAAATTAAGCAGCAAAACCAATGTCACCAGACACTTTAATGAATGTAATGGCAGTAATTTACAATACTTTTCCATACAGGGGATAGAACAAATTAAGACAGGAATTAGAGGAGGAGACCTTTTAATGAAATTAAAGAAAAGGGAGTTTTTTTGGATTTTCCATCTACAAACCAGGTTGCCATTTGGATTGAACTACTTTTGATGTAACTTGTTATATTTCACTACACGAATATGAAGTAAAAACCTTTATATTGTATAAATTATATTTTAATACCCCGGAATATGGATTGTTAAACACGTAGTTTATTCAAATAGTGTTAAAGCCATTAGCCCTGCATAATATACGGCATTTGTAAGATTGTGATTGGTTTTATTGTGGGGAGGGACTATGAGAGCTGGTATTGATTGATTAGACAGCTATTGCCTATGACTAAGTGCTAGGTCAGCATGAAACGCGTTAGGCGCTATGAGGGGATTCTTATGTAATGTTTTTTATAAGATTGATGTAATAAACTACATTTTTTTACTCATAAGCATGTTCTGGAAAATTATTTAAGTATATATTAATTTACATGTATCAATATTTCCTGACGTGGTACTCAGAACACAAACACAACACATAGGGAGGCACATTTATTAAGGGTCAAATTTTAATTTATGTGAGTTTTTTTTCCTTTACTCACATGAATTTGATTTTACTTTAAATTGGATTGGGGGGCAATTTATAAAAAAAAAAATCAAATATGTCAAACTCGGATGAATTTTACAGACCCAAAAACTCGAATCAATTTTGATTCAAATTCAACTAAACTCGATTTGAGTTTTTTCTCCGAAAAAAACTTGAATGTCAGGAAGGCTGCAAGCATCTCTTGAATGGAAGCCACTCAAGCACAGGATACACAGTAGATAACAGATAAGTACTACTATAGTTTATATAAACAAGCTGCTGTGTAGCCATGGGGGCAGCCATTCAAGCACAGGATACACAGTAGATAACAGATAAGTACTACTATAGTTTATATAAACAAGCTGCTGTGTAGCCACGGGGGCAGCCATTCAAGCACAGGATACACAGTAGATAACAGATAAGTACTACTATAGTTTATATAAACAAGCTGCTGTGTAGCCATGGGGGCAGCCAATCAAGCACATGATACACAGTAGATAACAGATAAGTACTACTATAGTTTATATAAACAAGCTGCTGTGTAGCCATGGGAGCAGCCATTCAAGCACAGGATACACAGTAGATAACAGATAAGTACTACTATAGTTTATATAAACAAGCTGCTGTGTAGCCATGGGGGCAGCCATTCAGCAGGGTATGTTCTCCACCATTTTTCCCTTCTTCAGCTCTTCTTCCACTCCCACTCATTCTCATACCATAACTCTTCTTCAATATCTCAGCCTTTCCTCCTATTGCTCTTTGTTTCTTCACAGCTGTACCGTGTCTCTAATGCCCCTTTAATCACCTTCCCAGAGCAGCAGGAGGGGACGTGGGGCAATAACTTGCCCATATGACTGTGCCAGTGGTTCCCAACAGGAGATGAGTTCTCTGCTGCAGTACAGGAAGGGCTGGCTGTGCTATGAGACTTGATATATCATTGCTATGGCATCTGGGAGTATTTTTCAATAGCTCTTAGGGTTTTCTTAATGTGGGGTCTAAATTTGGCTTGGGGGTTACCTTTACCCCACAGACTCATCTCTTTGCAGAGTTCCATAGGAATAAATATTTGAGAGCCTTTTAAAGGGCAATATATATATATATATATATAATACACAAAAGCCATGAATATCTTGGGGACTCACTGAAACTTGTGTATTATAATAAATAAAGTACCCCCAGTTGCAAAATATGAGGAAATTAAAAGTTACCTCGGAGTTCCATGACCTGTATAAAAACACTCGGCCGTCGACCTCGTGTTTTTATATGGTCATGAAACTCCTCGGTAACTTATAATATCCTTATATTTTACAAGAGGGGTTACTTTATTCACTATATAATACACAAAAGCCATGAATATCTTGTAAATGATATGCTTATAAATGGTGAGTTCTGATGTCATCAGTTATAAACGGTGAGTTCTGATGTCATTTCTGTCACATGACTCACTGAAACTTGTGTATTATAATAAATAAAGTACCCCCAGTTGCAAAATATGAGGAAATTAAAAGTTACCTCGGAGTTCCATGACCTGTATAAAAACACTCGGCCTTCGTCCTCGTACTTTTATATGGTCATGAAACGCCTCGGTAACTTGTAATATCCTTATATTTTACAAGAGGGGGGACTTTATTCACAATATAAACAGTGCTTAGTGATGTCATCAGTTATAATCGGAGTTTAGTGATGTCATTTCTGTCACTTGATTCACTAAAACTTGTATTTTATAATAAATAAAGTACCCCCTGTTGGGGGCCTCGTGTTTTTGTATGGTCATGAAAACTCCTCTTTAAAGGGATACTGTCATGGGAAAAAAAATTTTTTCCAAAATGAATCAGTTAATAGTGCTACTCCAGCAGAATTCTGCACTGAAATCCATTTCTCAAAAGAGCAAACAGATTTTTTTATATTCAATTTTGAAATCTGACATGGGGCTAGACATTTTGTCAATTTCCCAGCTGCCCCTGGTCATGTGACTTGTGCCTGCACTTCAGGAGAGAAATGCTTTCTGGCAGGCTGCTGTTTTTCCTTCTCAATGTAACTGAATGTGTCTCAGTGAGACATGGGTTTTTACTATTGAGTGTTGTTCTTAGATCTACCAGGCAGCTGTTATCTTGTGTTAGGGAGCTGCTATCTGGTTACCTTCCCATTGTTCTTTTATTTGGCTGCTGGGGGGGGTGATAATCACGCCAACTTGCAGTACAGCAGTAAAGAGTGATTGAAGTTTATCAGAGCACAAGTCACATGACATGGGGCAGCTGGGAAATTGACAAAATGTCTAGCCCCATGTCAGATTTCAAAATTGAATATAAAAAAATCTGTTTGCTCTTTTGAGAAATGGATTTCAGTGCAGAATTCTGCTGGAGCAGCACTATTAACTGATTCATTTTGAAAAAAATTTTTTTTCCCATGACAGTATCCCTTTAACTTATAATATCCTCATAATACACAAAAGCCATGAATATCTTGTAAATGATATCTTTATAAACGGTGAGTTCTGATGTCATCAGTTATAAACGGTGAGTTCTGATGTCATTTCTGTCACATGACTCACTGAAACTTGTGTATTATAATAAATAAAGTACCCCCAGTTGTAAAATATGAGGATATTAGAAGTTACCTCGGAGTTCCATGACCTGTATAATAACACTCGGCCTTCGGCCTCGTACTTTTATATGGTCATGAAACTCCTCGGTAACTTATAATATCCCTATATTTTACAAAAGGGGGTACTTTATTCACTATATAATATATATATATATATATATATATATATATATATATATATATATATAATATCACGCTATAACCTAGCGATAATTGTTATATCATGTCCTAATATTTATGTTTTTCATAAAATATCAGTGCAGCGTGTATATCCCAATATATTATGGAACTCCGTTGCAGAATTGGGCAGGTTAGTAAATTACATCTGAACTGACCTAAGAGGAAATAAAATGGAGATTCTTGGCCTCATTTCTGTGTTCTGGTCATTGGTGTGATCTGCATGAATAATCAGAATAGGAAGATAACTTTACTACACATGGGCCGATCCGGCAAAGAGGGTATGGGGCCAGGACTCCTTCACTTACTACAAATCCTTTAAAACTAAACCTTTAAACTCAGTGAATGTAAAATTAATAAGGGCACTTTTCTAAGAACTTCTGCACATTTATTTATTTTGAATTCCAAGATATTAAGGGATACGTGCACCCATTTTGCCTCTAATGCTGCCATTTTCCTTTTAGGGAGAAAATGCATTTTTTTTCTTTGCAGTCATTTTCTTGTTTCTTTGAAATGGAACTCGAGTGCAAGGACCACCTAAATCAGGATCGTTAGCCCATCTCCAAAGGCCAAAGGAGCCATGAATAAGAAAACCACAAGAATTTATGACTTATAATTGGTGGACTTTTTCACAGTTTTTCTAACTATAATAATAGCTATTTTACTACTGCTTTTGTGTATAATGGTAGGAGAGGTCATAGGTATGTAAGGAAGTATAAAAAGGCTTCTGAGTTACCAACCCTCTTTGCAAAGAACTATCTCAGGGCTTTGTATTGCTGAGCTTACTATCTATTGTGCAGTAGTAGTTAATCCTGCCGGCATGATGCACAATCCCTTGAAAATACAGCAATGCACCTTTTGAGGGTGTTAATCGAACAGGGTGAAATGTGATCTTCCAACGAGCCAGCAGTAACCTCTATTAGCTGAGTCTGAATAACGAGACCCATTTATCTAGATCAAGTTCTTGCTGATGTACTGGAAGGTAAAAAGGTGGAGGTATCAGGGAGTTGCTATTGCTCCGCAAGGAGGTGCTTTGGATAAGGAACTGTGGTTCAACTTGGACTAAATACAGAATGAGCTACTGTATGCTTAAAGGGATACTGTCATCTGAAAAAAATGTTTTTTTCAAAATGCATCAGTTAATAGTGCTGCTCCAGCAGAATTCTGCACTGAAATCCATTTCTCAAACAAGCCGATTTTTTTATATTTAATTTTGAAGTCTGAAATGGGGCTAGACATATTTTCAGTTTCCCAGCTGTCCCTAGTCATGTGACTTGTGCTCTGATAAACTTCAATCACTCTTTACTGCTGTACTGCAAGTTGGAGTGATATCACCCCCTCCCTTTCGCCCCCAGCAGCCAAACAACAGAACAATGGGAAGGTAACCAGATAGCAGCTCCCTAACATAAGATAACGGCAGCACTCAATAGTAAAATCCAGGTCCCACTGAGACACATTCAGTTACATTGAGTAGGAGAAACAACAGCCTGCCAGAAAGCAGTTCCATCCTAAAGTGCTGGCTCTTTCTGAAATCACATGACCAGGCAAAATGACCTGAGATGCACCTACACACCAATATTACAGCTAAAAAATACGCTTGCTGGTTCAGGAATGAAATTTTAAGTTTCTAATATAGTTAGTTGGGCAAAAATGTAATGTATAAAGGCTGGGGTGACTGGGTGTCTCACTACTTCCTGCTTTTCGGCTCTCTAACTCTGAGTTAGTCAGTGACTATAAGGGGGGCCACATGGGACATAACTGTTCAGTGAGTTTGTAATTGATCCTCAGCATTCAGCTCTGATTCAAAACCAACAGTTATGACCCCCCTCAAGTCACTGATTGGTTACTAACCAATCAGTGGAAAGCAAGAGAGCTGAAAAGCAGGAAGTAGTGTTCTGGCTATTATGTTACACATCCAGTCACTCCAGCCTTTATACATTACATTTTTGCCTAACTAACTATATTAGATACATTTTTTATTTTGCACAAGCCTATCTATTTACCCAGCATCTTACCAACTACTATAAGCCAAGTGTAATGTGCTATATATATATATATATATAAATGTAGAGCTATGTTTCTCCTAAAGAAAAATAATGCAAAACATCTCAACAGGAGTATTTACTCCTAATGTTTATTCCTCTGTCACATAAAAAAAGAGGCTGCTCTGATGTTCTTCTGCTTAGGAAAGATTCTAATTCTGTGAGAAAGGTTCTAATTTTATAAGAACATCAGAGCAGAAGAACTTCCTTGACTACTTGCTGGTCAGACTGGTGGGAAACTGACCAGCAGGTGGCGCTGTTGTAACACAATTAATTCATATTAACAGCACATGTATCCCTTAATATCTTGGAATAAAAAATAAATAATGAATGTACATTGCAAAAGTGCTTAGAATAGCACCTTTTTCATTCACTTATTTTTAAGGTTTACTTATCTTTTAATGTATTAAAAATAAATAAATAATGAATGTACGTTAAAAAGTGCTTATAATAGCCCGCTCATCAATATTATATTCACCTATTTTAAAGGTTTACTTATCCTTTAAAGTTATGTCACCAGGTGGCACTGTGGTGCCGGTGCTGTAACTCACTGTAAGACACACTACAGCTACACACTCACAGGAGCAAGCTGCAAAATATAATATGCTATAAGCCTATAAGCTTTAGCCAAGCAACATATGTTGTCAGAACTGTAGCTGTGCATTGTGGGAGCCTTTTTGCACCTTGTCAGACTGTACTTCGTGCACAACAGCCATCACTGCACCCACAGGGCTAAACAGCCAGGGCAGAAATTCACAACAGGAGATTGTGATGCAATTTTTTTGGGTTATTTCTTGTCATGCAAAGGCAGGAGATTTTGGGGCTGCTATAAAACCGTATCCCCATGATGCTGTAATGTGAAATCTGATTATATAATTATTTATTATATAATCGTATATAAGTCACATAAGATAAGTCTGTTGCAGGGGCGTAACTACAGAGGAAGCAGACCCTGCGGCTGCAGGGGGGCCCAGGAGGTACAGGGGGCCCCATGAGGCTCTCATTGATGAGCAATTTGAACATATATTGGTAAAACAGGACAAACACTGGATATGTTGGGGGCCCTAAAATTAATTTGCTGTGGGGCCCAGCAACATCTAGTTACGCCACTGGTCTGTTGGGCTTTGTTTATGTTCAACATGTGGCTAGTGTTGCCACCCGGCCGGTATTTTACCGGCCTAGCCGGTAAAACACCAGCCAAAGCCAGGGCCGGTATTACAAATTTACTGTAGCTGCCGGTAAATTTGTAATACACCTAAAAAAAGCCCGTGGCCTGCCCCCAGCCTGCTCAAACTTACCTTTTTTTGCTGGGCTTCTTCCCAAATGCGCGCGATTGGCTCCGCCCCCTTTGACGTCACAACCCGACCAGCCAATAGCGCGTCACGGTCCCGCCCTTTTAACCCCGTCCCCTCCACCTGCCGGTAAAGATCATTTCAAAAGGTGGCAACCCTACATGCGGCATTCACTTCCGTTAGTCGTGTCGTGTCAGAAAGACGGAGCAAATGTTCTACAGTACAGGTATGGGCTCTGTTAATTGAAAACCCGTTATCCAGAAATCTGCAAATTACAGAAAGGCCATTTCCCATAGACTCCATTTTATCCAAATAATAATTTTCTTAAAAAATTATTTGCTTTTTTCTGTGTAATAATAAAACAGTAGTTTGTACTTGATCCCAACTAAGATATAATTAATCCTTATTGGAAGCAAAACCAGACTATTGGGTTTATTTAATGTTTACATGATTTTCTAGTAGACTTAAGGTATGAAGATCCAAATTACAGAAAGATCTGTTATCTGGAAACGGCAGGTCCCGAGCATTCTGGATAACAGGTCTCTTACCTGTTCTGCCATTCTGAAACATAACTATATTCTGTGTACTTAAGTTTTTATGCTCTCAGATATGAATCTTTGCTTATCTATAACTGCCATGCCAGTGCTGATGTAATTAAAGGAAACATAAAGCGTGACTTACAACTGCCAAACCATCCAATGAAGGCTAAGAGACTAAAGAGTTAAAAACCACAAGATCCCTTGGCCAATGAACAGCGGCCCTGCTTTAGGTGCTTATCTTCTTACCATCCCTGTTACTTCTTCTTTTTTGTATAACTATAGTCATAATGATAAGCGATGTACTGGGCTAAAGAAACGACACTTACACATAAGAAAAGTGTTGCTGTTGATCAACTTCCTCTATGTAAACGGTTTCATTTTTTAGATGATCCTTCCTTTAACAGTATATCATATATTATTGACTTTTGTCTTAGATCTTCTAGCAGTCTTAATCCCTTACAAATTTTAGCGAAAAAGTGGTCATCCTTGTTAAAAATTAGCATCTTTAATTATCTTCTATTAAGAATTTTAATAAACATATTAGATGTGAAGGTTGGCGAGTTCAACATTTTAGATTGATCCATTTAAGCTATAAGTTATATTACTTTAAGGGTAAGGTCACACTGGGCATTTCCGGGAGATTTAGTCGCCTGGTGACTAATCGCCTCGTCTTTGCGGCGACCTTTCCCCCCAAACGCCTTCGCTCACTCTGGCTAAAATGAAAAATTTGCCGGCGCTAATCACAAGCGGCGATTCATTTTCCGATGTCGCCCGAAGTTGTCTCACGAGGAAACTTCGGGTAACTTCGGAATACTAATTGCACCGGCAATTTTTTCATTTTAGCCAGCGCAGAGTGAGGGAAGGCGTTCATCCACAAACTTAACCTAGCAACAAGGCAATGGTTTGAAAGAGAAACAGGAATATGAATAGAGGACAGTCTTATCAGAGAGATAAGTAATACAAAGTAACAATAGCATATCAATTGTAGTGACTGTCTTTTGGCTGCTGGGGTCAGAGACCCCCATTTGAAAGCTGGAAAGAGTCAGAAGAAGAAGAAGAAGGTAAATAATTAAAAAAAAATTAAGTCCAATTGAAAGGTTAATAAGAATAGACCATTCTATAATATACTAAAAGATAACCTGAAGGTGAATCACCAATTTAAAGGGGTTGTTAACCTTTGAGTTTTTATTATGATGTAGAGAGTGAGATTCTGAGACAACTTGCAATTGGTTTTTATTCAGTAGCTCTTGTGTTTGCATTTACAGCAGTCTGGTTGCTAGGGTCCAAATTACTCTAGCGACAATGTATTGAATTAAATAAGAATCTGGAGTATGAACAGAAGCGGGGCTGAATAGAAGGATGAGATGATAAAAAGTAGCAATAACAATAAGGGGCAGATGTATCAAGGGTCGAATTTCGAGGGGTTAAATCCCTCGAAATTCGAC
The DNA here is from genome assembly GCF_017654675.1 of Xenopus laevis. Taxonomy (NCBI): domain Eukaryota; kingdom Metazoa; phylum Chordata; class Amphibia; order Anura; family Pipidae; genus Xenopus; species Xenopus laevis. Next base: position 7,087,451 of record NC_054373.1, read on the forward strand.
AGGGGAATAGAATCGAATAGGCAATTCGGGCGAATTTACGCGCTGGCGAATAGTCGAATTGGCGAATATTCACAGGCGAATAGGCGATCGATCGAATATTCGCTCGAAGGATTTTATTCGATCAAAAACTTGGAAAACAAGCCTATGGGACTTTCCCATAGGCTTTTAAAGCAATTCGGTAGGTTTTAGGTGGCGAAGTAGGCAGTCAAAGTATTTTTAAAAGAGACAGTACTTCGACTATCGAATGGGCGAATAGTCGCAGCATTTTTGCGCCCGATCTATTCGAATCATTCTACTCAGGCGAATTTATGCCAATTCGATAGTCGAGGAGCACAAAAAAACCACTCGAAATTCGAAGTTTTTTTACTTCGAATCCTTCACTCAAGCTTGGTGAATTGGCCCCCAAATGTGTAGCTTTAAAGAGCATTTGTTTTTTAGATGGGGGTCAGTGACCCACATTTGAAAGCTGGAAACGTTCAGAAGAAAAAGGCAAATAAAAATATAAAACTATAAAAAATAAATAATGAAGACCAATTGGAAAGTTGAATAGAATTAGCCGTTGTATAACATTCTAAAAGTTAATGTAAATGTGAACCACCCGTTTAAATGGCTTTCAGGATGGGACTTCTACACATTCAAAAGAAAAAAAAGCTTTCATTTCCCCAAAACATCTATTGGAAGATTTAGTAAACATCAGGCCACATGATCTACACATCTCATGATCTTTTATTGCCAAGGACATTACTTATACAGATCCTATTCCATTATTTACTGCCCAGCAAGAAGTTACATTGACCTTGAGCTTCTTTGTCACATGATATTTATTTCAGGGCCACAGTTACACAATAAGGGCCCCAAGCAAGGCAACCGCAATCAATGAAGAAGGACTTTAGTAGATCAGGCATTCCCAAACTGTGCTTCCCCCTCACTTGTGACTGGACTATAAAGCTGCCCATAGACGCAAAGATCCGATCGTACGAATCAACGTATGATCAGACTTTCCCATCTCCCGACCTGCCACTAACCAATCAGATCAAAGTCTTACCAGTCCGACCAAATAAAGTAGAAAAGAACAGATCAGCCGATGTTCTGCCCCTGACAGCAATCGTACGATATCTATGTCCGACCAAAGCTGGTGACAGTCTCCCACTGAAAATCGTATGATCGGCAATACACGCAGAGATATTATCGGCAGCCGACAGAAATCTTTTAACTTGTCCGATCGACCAAACCACCGATCTCCGCCGGACGAAAAATGTCGGGACTCTCCACACACGATTCGTACGATCGGATCGTTGCGTCTATGGCCAGCTTAACTCCCAGAACCCCATGACTGAGCCCTTCCATTCGCTTTATCAGCTTAGTCTCTGTACTTTCTCTTTTTAATTACTGTCTCTTATATATTTATATATAGTGATCATATCCCCCTTATATATTTATATATAGTGATCATATCCCCCTTATATATTTATATATAGTGATCATATCCCCTTATATATTTATATACAGTGATCATATCCCCCTTATATATTTATATATAGTGATCATATCCCCCTTATATATTTATATATAGTGATCATATCCCCCTTATATATTTATATATAGTGATCATATCCCCTTATATATTTATATACAGTGATCATATCCCCCTTATATATTTATATATAGTGATCATATCCCCTTATATATTTATGTACAGTGATCATATCCCCTTATATATTTATATATAGTGATCATATCCCCTTATATATTTATATATAGTGATCATATCCCCTTATATATTTAGTCCTCCAAGAAGCCAGCACTCTCGATAAGTAGTTACAAATGCCTGGGTGCAGTATCAATAGTTTCGATCTCCATATCCAGGTGTGTTTGTGCCGTGATGTTATAGATGGAAGAGGATATCTACCCTGTTTATTGGGGGGTCAACAGCCGAGCAGGGGACATTCTGCTCTCGGATCCGTGCCAAATACAGTATGATTTTATCCATTCACCTGTTGACATTATGGGGTTAATGAAGATTGATTAGTTTATCATGATCGGGAGTATGGATTTTGGACACTATGGGCACACTAAATGCATTTTTTACTTTTATTTATTTTTTAAATGTTTACTCTTTACTTGTATTTATTTTTTCATTTTTTTCTTTTTTATATGTTCAGTTATACACTGAGGAGTATTATTGACTATATCATTATATTAGGGGTATTCACATTTATGAAAATATGTTTTACTGCATAATAACACTTTATCTATTTTTCAATCCCAGTAGGGGTTTACACGGGGCAGGTCGGTGTTATAGATTGATATAGTGGATACACATACATAGTTAGTACACGCCTGAATATCAGGTTATATAGACACAGGTCAGGTTTGAATAAATACATGTCCTCGTATTTGGTAAGGTACTGACCCATTAGTGCATACTAATCAATAATGAGTATAGTTATGACAAGCACATTCTTCCATGTCCTGGCAATACATTACTGATGGTGGGCGAGCACCTGGGCTATAACGACACTGAGCGGTAGAGAGATGGATTATATGACGGTTATTAGAAAGTTTTACACAGAACCATTGTGTTGTTATCTGGTTTAAGATACTAGTTTAGTGACATCAAATTGCAAATGTAGAGGGAACCCCTGAACAGTCCTTCCACTCTTTTCAATCTTATATATTTCTCGTAAAAGTAACAACATTGTAACCATTATGGCAACAAATTGGGAAGTGATATTTAATGTTACTGAATATTTGGTTTTAATTGTTTTTAATATCCTATTAGTGGGTGGGTTTAATTATACTGTAATTTACTTTTGTGTAATGATTTTATAATTATTATGTTGTCTGGGATATGTATATTTGTCGTGCTTTAATGATGAGGTGGACACGTCATCTTTAATTGGCCAAGAACCTGTTTTTCCCACCAATCTAGGTATTTAAAGCATGTGTGTGTTAATATTTGTTACTTTGAAAAAGACCTCGGATGAGGTCGAAACGTTAGACTCTTGCAATAAATTTTCTGCCCTTATATATTTATGTATAGTGATCATATCCGCCTTAACTGTCTCTTCTCCAGTGTAACCAATCCCAACTTGCCTTTCCCCATAACTGATCCCTTCCATTCCCTTTATCAGCTTAGTTGTTCTTCTCTGTACTTTCTCTATTTCATTACTGTAACAATGGGGGCAGCCATTCAAAGGAGAAAAGGCTCAGGTTACACAGCAGATAGCAGATAAGCTCTGTAGAACATAACGGTGTTGTGTTTCTGAAGCAAACAGATCAGTTTTACCAGTCAGTGCAGGGCAACACTACATGATATTTTCCTTACTTTAAAACTCAATTTTTGGTGTTACTGTTCCTTTAAAGAATTAAAGCTGAGATGCGAGTAAAGTGACAGGAGGGGGAGATGTGAGAGAGATTTGGACACACAGGCTGTGGTCAGCAGCTGGGCTCATCTCACTGGAGTAGGGCACTGAGCAGATCTGCTTCTCTCAGTCTGTGTCCATAGTCTTGTACTGCAGGGACGGAGGAGTGAATAGAGTCTTATTGGAAGGGAGAGAAAGGAACCAAGTGAAGCCGCATTCCATATGTTTAGGAGATCACATCACTGACTTTGGCTGAAGATGCCCTAAAATGCTTTCCGTGTGGATGGTCTGAATTCCGCTTCATTAGGAGAGCGAATACCGTAGAGGGATTTCACATGAGGACGTCCTAAAATGCTTTCCATAAGCCGCTGCTATGATTCTGCTGCGCCTCAGATGTAGCCTCCGTCTCTTTCTCCTCCTGCTTCTGGCTGCTCCCGCGACCCCACAAGGTGAGATGAGGGTTCGGACACTGGAATTGGGGATTTAGCACAGAGAACGGAAGGGAAATGTCACATTTCATAATTGTAGGAGTGCGTAGCCCCTTGTAGTGCAGGAAAGTAGAACTGATTAGGGAAACACAACCTCCAGGTAATGCTGCACTACAACTCCCACACTCCCCTCCACTACAATCCTGACATACTGGAGTTTTGCAGTTCAACTTCTCTCTTTATTTGCCCAGTTGGCTGCCAGTTCCCTCTAGGCTTTAGCAGAACCACGTCAGTATTATAATGAGCCTGTCACATAGACATCCCTATGTTATTAAAGGGCAAATGCACCCAAAACCTATTTTTCAGAATGAAATAGAATCTAAAGTTTAAACAACGTCTCAATGTCCATTCATTCCTCATTCTGGGTTTAACTTTATGTGTAAACGTCATTGGCCAAGTGTCTGTCTATCTCTTCTAGGTACAAATATCCTTCAATAATAATAAAAATAATTAATCTCTGCTGGGATGAGTGGGGGTGAGTGCTAGTGATATTGTTGATAAGGTTGTAAAGAGACGTCGGATTCAATGTTTTGCCTCAGTGCAACTTGTCTAACTAACTAACTGCGTCATTATCGGGGGCTAAAGTGATGACATGGCTCAAGTGATGCAGATATTGATTGGGTCAGTGATTTTGTTCAGGCTCCAGTAAGCTAACAAATCACTTGAATCACCAAATCATCAGCCCGTGTCTCTCTGGTACATCGGAGTTGCTCAAATTAACCTTCATTTTTTTTTTCTATTTAAAGTTTCAGCATACCCCAAACATGGACGTCTCCACGAAATTAAAGATGTTCTCCCCCGAGAACTAGGAAATGTACTATTTCAAGGGATTGTTCATCTTTTTTTTCTCAGTACAGAAGTTCACACAAAATAAAAAATTTTTTTCCAGTTACTTTCGATATCCTATTTGTGACCATTTTTCTAATATTGATGTTTACATATTTCATTTTTTCCCTTATGTGTATCTGAAGCAGCTCTGGGAGAGGGGTCAGCGACCCTGTAAGTAAATTGATCCATGAGTTGATCCGTTTCTTATGTTTGTCCCTGCTGAGCAGAATCCCTGAGTGTCATTAAAGGCGGCTGTTAGATTTGATATAATAATTGCACTTATATTCCCCATAGATTCTACTGAGAAATAGAGCAACTAATGGATCAGTGAATTGAAACAGAATCTGCACCGGGATCACTGAGCTGCTGCACTCACACTCACACTCACCAACATTCAACTTAACACACAATTTTGGAAAACCAGTAAAAAAGTAAAAACAAAACGTAAAAAAATAAAAAGATATTTGGAAGAAGAACAACCCCTTAAATTGAGCTGTATGGGGGTGGGGGATGATATAAATTAATTGGCAGGGCATGTGGTTTAGGGGTTCCCCATGCCTGGGCCTTCTATACTGGGAATCCCCCCAATGCCCTACAGTCTGGGCAACTGCTGCAAACAGCCCTCAGTTCCAACACATTATGTAGAGCACTTAGATAACTGCAAATAATCTAAAAATAATGTTTACCTACAGGAAGTTGCATGTTAAATATAGGAATAATTATGTATTAAAACCTCTGCATTAAGAAGTCTGACAGCATAGGGAAAGGTTGGCAAGCTGAGCGGATGCTGTGATATCGATTGCCATCCAATATGCAAAAGCAAAAGCAAAGCAAAAATAGCTTGAAAAGAAGGGAGTGGCAATTCTTTTCAGCTTCTAAGAGCTAAACTCCATGGTAGATATTGATCAGATTTTGTGGGTCAGATCTCAACACTACACAACAGCATGATACAAAATCTGATCCCCCCGCAGATGTTGGATCAGATAAAGTCAGCTGGAGACTTACAGATCCAGATTCTGGAAAGTAAATAAAAGTATGTGGGTCTGTAGAGGTAGAGCCTCAGGGGCCCATAAGCCAGAAATACACAAAGATCTGATGTTTGGAGAGGCTTCCAAATGAGTGGATTTTTGCCCAATTTGACTGCCCAAGCACTGGGCTTTAATTGGGTTGATTTCATCATTGGCTCTGCCTAACACACCTAAACAGTCCACACCAGATGGGATTTTCAGATCTGCCCATTGATATTTGGATGATTTTTGCCTGGATATCAGTTGGGCAGGCCATCAGGGGGTCCTCATATACAATGTGTTGCCAGACATATCTCATATCATCATTTTATATGTATTTCTATTTCCTATAATTGTAACCTCTCTTACATGTTTAATTCTTTCTTACTGGGGCATATTTAGCTAAGGGGCTTCTCCAACTGATGTCTGGTTGATGAAGAAGGCATGAAAACTTGGAATGAACAGGGAAAAGAGAGAGAGACAATGGTTGAATATCTGGGTACTTAAAGCTGGCCATAGACGTAACAATCCGATTGTACGAATTGTGGATTCGTATGATTTTCGGACCATGTGTGGAGAGTCCCGACATTTTTCGTCCGGCGGAGATCGGTCATTTGGTCGATCGGACAGGTTAGAAAATTTCTGTCGCCTGCCGATAATATGCGTGTATTGGCGATCTTTGATCTGAATGGTTAAGCTGGCCATAGACTCCAAGATCCGCTCGTTTGGCGACATCGCCAAACGAGCGGATCTTTCCCCGATATGCCACTAAACAGCATGGCTATATCGGGGGTAATTCGAACGTTCGGCCGTATGGCCGAACGATCGAATTACGATACGCCAAGGGGCTCCAACGGGTCGGTCGGGTAAAAATCAAACCTTCCCGATCAATATCGTGGCCAGATATCGATCGGGAAGACCCGTCAGAAGCCCCCATACACGGGCAGATAAGCTGTCAAATCGGTCCAAACGACCAATATCGGCAGCTTTATCTGCCCGTGTATGGCCACCTTAAGTGGCAGGTCGGGAGATGGGAAAGTCAGATTGTATGTTGATTCGTACGATCGGATCTTTGCGTCTATGGCCAGCTTAAAGCAGGGGAGGAGGGTGAGAATGCACAAAGATTATGGAAGGAGGTTAAAGGCATGAAGACTAGTGAGAGAAGACACAGACTGAATAAAGAGTTAGGGAGGATTAATAGATTGGGAAAGTTGAAAAGAGGTTATGGGGTTTGAGGAGTTAGCGTAATGTACAGCAATAGGATTTGTTACGATGTGACTAGATCAGTATAAAGTGGGTGACACAAACTGGATGGGCTTTGACTGAGTTATTTATATAGATTTTATGCAATTAACATGTAACATGTGCATGTTCTTCTTATCTTGTGTCACTCAGAGGTTCAACAGCAATTTCTGATCCTATCAGTAGAGTCGGCAGCTCTTCAGTCTACTGATCAGGGCACCGGCCATGAAATATTCCCAGTTGCATTTCTTCCCCATGGCATTACGTTCTTTTGTTATGTATCTAAATCAATGTTCTGTGTAGTCAGTCACCATCATCATTTATGGTGCATTGTATTTCTTTTCCAGTCACAGTGATCGTTGATGGAAAGGTTAAGGCCAAGTTGGGGTCAGACATTAAGTTGTTCTGCAAAGTGAAAACCCTGGAATTGATATCCCAAGTCACTTGGCAGAGGAAGTTGTCGCCCAACAATGAGAATTTCCTAACTTACAGCAAAGGAGAGGAACCCCTGCACCTGACTCCGTTTGGGGAGAGAGTGAGATTTCTGGGCAATGGGGATCTTGGAGGCTCCATACTGATACCCAATGTAACCCTGACTGATGAGGGCACCTACCTCTGTATCTACACAACATTTCCTAGTGGGACAAATGAAGGGGAGATTCAATTATCCATCTGGGGTAAGAAATGTTGTCTTGTTTAGTGTCCTGCTTCACTGGGGCATAAATGATAAACATCTTGAACACATTGTCATTTGCTAGTAAAGGAAATTATAGGTGGACTTTCTATAGTTATTACTGAAATGCTCATGAACTCCACAAAATGTTCAGAGTGATCTTTCTGGGCCAGTATATGATCAGTCATAAATAAACTGTAGTGACATGTTATGATTATCGCTTTTATATTATGATAGACATGAAGCCAACTAAGAGCTTTATGAGCCCACTGGGACCAGCAGAAGACGGGGCTGTGGCTGTTGGTATCAATTAGTATCTTGCTGTGGATGTTTAATGGGAACAGATTCAATTTTCTTTTCCTATGAATTTCAGTAGCACAGCATGTGTGTTTATGCCCAATCTCCAATGAATAATTCAACTGGACAAATAGGCACTTTATGTCCCCACAAGGACACCATCTCATATCACTATCATGTTGCCAGAAAGAATGAAAAGAAATGGTAACTTTGGCCTCCTTCCCCTGAACATGCTGTTCCCTCCATGCTTTGTTCAACTTCAGTGTCCAGGTGAGATGTTGGGGTGTTTACAAGCAACGCTATGGAAATGTAGAAAAATTATATTGCAAAATTGCTGGAATCGGGTGGTGCAGCATATGTCACATTTCATTTACCTTTAAGCTGGGGTGTCTATTGTTGAGACCATATGATGTAGCTGTTTATGATAATGTATAGCCAGTACAGAGATGTCACCTAGGGGCACATTTACTAAGCTCGAGTGAAGGATTAGAATAAAAAATACTTTGAATTTCGAAGTTTTTTTTGGCTACTTCGACCATCGAATTGGCTACTTCGACTACGACTTCGAATGGAACGATTCAAAGTAAAAATCGTTCAACTATTCAACCATTCAATAGTCGAAGTACTGTCTCTTTAAAAAAAACTTCGACCACCTACTTCACCACCTAAAACCTACCGAGGTACAATACTAGCCTATAGGGAAGGTCCCCATAAGCTTTCTAACCAATTTCTAACCAATTACGCTAAATCCTTCGACTTCGAGGGTCGAATATCGAGGGTTAATTAACCCTCGATATTCGATCAATAGTAAATGTGCCCCCATATCTCCCAGAAGGTCCTGTGGCTGCAGCATAAACCCCAAGGGCGAGATCTCAACTGAAAGCACTGCGTATCTTGACAGCGCTATATAAATAAATGATGATGATGATGACCGAATGGTCCCGCAGTTTATATTGGCTCAAAAATAATGAGCTCCTACATTAAACCACTTGATTAATAACAGATCTTGCTTCCCATGCGCTCATCAGGATCTGGCCAGACTCCCAACAAGCACATGCGAAGCAGAGATCTTATTTAGCTAAGTATTATCTTAATAGCATATTCTCCCCCAAGCTACAATAAAGGAAAGCATCACGCGGGCTTCAGAAATCATGAGCATATTAGATAATATATATGAAAATATCCAGAAAATTTCCAAAAGTCATAAACATGTTAAAAAAAAGTATTAGGTCACCGAGTTGATTAATTTCCCCTTCCACAAAGCTTCATTATACGAGATTAAAGCTGTCTTGTACATTGTATTGGGTTCAACATGTCATATTGGATTCAACAGTTCTTTGTGAAAGAATTACAATGAAATAACAGTTCTTTGTGTTATATTTCTATCAAAGTCTTATATTTGTAAGTATTACCATGAGCCGTCATTGATAAAATTCCCATTATTACAGAAATACCTGCTGTATTCACAAAGGGAGGGAGGGGGTGGCACAAAGGCATCTCTGTTTGTTTGATTGGGTTTTCATAACATAATAGATTTTGTTTCATATTTTAAAGGGATCCTGTCATCGGAAAACATGTTTTTTTCAAAATGAATCAGTTAATAGTGCTACTCCAGCAGAATTCTGCACTGAAATCCATTTCTCAAAAGAGCAAACAGATTTTTTTATATTCAATTTTGAAATCTGACATGGGGCTAGACATTTTGTCAATTTCCCAGCTGCCCCTGGTCATGTGACTTGTGCCTGCACTTTAGGAGAGAAATGCTTTCTGGCAGGCTGCTGTTTTTCCTTCTCAATGTAACTGAATGTGTCTCAGTGGGACATGGATTTTACTATTGAGTGTTGTTCTTAGATCTACCAGGCAGCTGTTATCTTGTGTTAGGGAGCTGCTATCTGGTTACCTTCCCATTGTTCTTTTGTTTGGCTGCTGGGGGGGATATCACTCCAACTTGCAGTACAGCAGTAAAGAGTGATTGAAGTTTATCAGAGCACAAGTCACATGATTTGGGGCAGTCCGGGTTTTGAGTTTGATTGGCATAAAAAGTGTCAGCATATAATTAAAGTCAATAGCAATTTCCAAGTAAAGATTAAGTCTCTAAATAAGGGATTTGCTTTACATTCAAAAGGAACTTCCTTCCATTTCAGGTGAAGAACATTTATTATGTGGGAGTTGGATGTGGGAAAAAGTTCAAGGGCAGGATTTGTATATTTGTCGTCTCTACGAAGTATCTGGTAATTGCAGCTAAATTGAAGATTCTGAAATTGGGTAGTTTTAAGGCCACAAAGGTATCTCCATATTGCACATCATTCAGACGCAGTAATTAGGAAGGACTAAAGTCCATGATCTGGTGACTATACTTGTCCTCTTGCACTTCTGCCTGGGGTTTTTGTAAATGACCCCTGTAACAAAATGATCTCGTTCCCAGTGTAATTTGCCCTAAAATGATTTTTGCCTTGAGGCCAAGTCGTTTTTCGTTATCCTGCAAGTGTTTCCCTTTAGCCAATGCAAACTCTTCATTTATAGGACATGAGTTATGATGTTATAGTGTTGTCAGATGAAGGTGACTGTAACGTTCACAACGGGGAACCGCTGTAACCGAGGATAGCCACTCCATGGGGGGTGGATATGGTGGGAGCCCAGGGGTGTAGCCATAGGTGATTGGAGGCAAAGACATGATGATGAAAGTAATAGTAGGTTTATTGGCAGTCAGAACACAGAAATCAAAAGGCAGGAACAGGAAAAAAAGGCTAATCAGGGTATCCACATGGTGAGGGAAAAAATGGGGTACACAGGAACAAAAGGTACTCACTCAGGAAACAAGGTTTTTCAGGGAGCAAGGACTGGCTGGGAAGCCGGCACCAAAGCTGGATACTGGAGAGCCGGCACAGGAGCAGGTGACTGGAGAGCCGGCACCGGAGCAGAAGACTGGAGAGCCGGCACCGGAGCAGGAGACTGGAGAGCCGGCACCGGAGCAAGAGACTGGAGAGCCGGCACCGGAGCAGGAGACTGGAGAGCCGGCACCGGAGCAGGAGACTGGAGAGCCGGCACCAGAGCAGGAGACTGGAGAGCCGGCACCAAAGCTGGAGTCTGGAGAGCCGGCACCAAAGCTGGAGTCTGGAGAGCCGGCACCAAAGCTGGAGTCTGGAGAGCCGGCATCAAAGCTGGAGTCTGGAGAGCCGGCATCAAAGCTGGAGTCTGGAGAGCCGGCATCAAAGCTGGAGACTGGAGAGCCGGCATCAAAGCTGGAGACTGGAGAGCCGGCATCAAAGCTGGAGACTGGAGAGCCGGCATCAAAGCTGGAGACTGGAGAGGGTGCTGGGAAACCGTAGAAAAACTAATAAACTGGGGTTCAGGTCTGAGAGAAAAAGAGGGTGACCTGGGTTTGGCAGCTGCCACAGGAGCAGAAGGTTGTGGAGGAGACAAAGGCCCCAAAACTGGAAGTGGCCGATCTGACACAGGCCAGATAGCAGTTTGTAGTTCATCTTCATCCGAGTCTATATCCTCCCAGTCCTCATCGAAGACTGAATCCTCCCAGTCATCATCGGAGACAAAATCCTGCCAGACATCATCAGTGTCATCATCATCAGTGTTTGGCTGCTGGGGGGAAAAAGGGAGGGGGGTGATTTTACTCCAACTTGCAGTACAGCAGTAAAGAGTGACTGAAGTTTATCAGAGCACAAGTCACATGACTGGGGGCAGCTGGGAAATTGACAATATGTCTAGCCCCATGTCAGATTTCAAAATTGACTATAAAAAAATCTGTTTGCTCTTTTGAGAAATGGATTTCAGCGCAGAATTCTGCTGGAGCAGCACTATTAACTGATGTGTTTTGAAAAAAACATGTTTTCTGATGACAGGATCCCTTTAACTTAACTAGAGGACACCTACTACACTATCCTTAGTCCCACTGGGTTAATAGGAACTAAACTATATGGCATTGAGTCTGACCTTAGTTCTGTTTACTGACTCTTTTATGTCTTTTTTTGTTTGACTCTCTCTACTCTTTTTGTTGATGATTTACTTTGATCTCATTATTTGTAATTGCATAGATCACAATCCGTAATTGCGGAATTATATGTCTTAGGCTATAAGGTGTAATATACATTTATGAAGAGCTGATACCATTTGTTTATGTGAACTACAATGTGAACTACAATGTATGTCTTGTACTTTGCCTTGACTGTAAATGCAATTTTTCTACTCTTTAAAATAAAATTTAAGTTACAAAAAAAAAACAAAAACTGACACTTTAATCATTTTCAGTGGAGCCGTCAGTGGAAGTGCAGCTAAACCCAGTTCTGTCGGGACCAAATCCAGATGTTATTGCTGAATGTGTAGCCTTTGCCTCCAAACCCGCGGCTAATATCAGCTGGAATACATATGGTCTCCTCTACACGTCAAAGGAAATTCCAACACAACATCCTAATGGGACAGTGACAATAAGGAGTCAGCTATGGATGGTGCCTTCTCCTGGACTTAATGGGCATCAGGCTACTTGTCTGGTTTCTCTGCCGGATCAAATATTTGAGAAATACACAAATGTCAGTATTACTAATATTCAGTGTAAGTAACCAGTGACCACACAAAGTACTTGTATATAGTATATATATATATATATATATATATATATATATATATATATATATATATCTATATCTTAAAGGGCAAGTCAAGCCAAATATACAGGATGGGGGAGGGGGTTGGACCAGTGCTTTATTGAAAAGTAAAATGAGTATTTTCAGTGTGCCGTAGCCCTAATTTAATTTGAAGCCTGTGTCAGGCTGAGTGGGTGGCTACTTATGATGTTTGTATAATAACATTTAGCTATGTATGGGATCCATTATCCAGAAAGCTTTGAATTACAGAAAGGCCCTCTCCCACAGACTCCATTTTATCCAAATAATTCAAATTTCTAAAACTGATTTATTTTTTCTCTGTAATAATAAAAAAAATGACCTTGCGCTTGATCCTAACTAAGATATAATTAATCCCTTTTGGAAGCAAACCCAGCCTACTGGGTTTATTGAATGTATACATGATTTCCTAGGAGACTTAAGGTATGAAGATCCAAATTACAGAAAGATCTGTTATCCGGAATACCCAAGCACCTTAGTGATTTATGTCACAGGGGGCTGGCTGTGTAATGTTTTGTTACTTCCCAGTTGAAATAGGCTTGCCTTGTCCTTTAAACTCCATTTGGTAATACATTCACTTAAAAGGAAATAGTTTAGTAAAAGCTCATAATTACATCAACCCACCCCTTGCGTAACACCCAAATGAGAAAATGAGTGCTATTTCATAAAATATTTAACTGTATTCACTTCCATGTGTGAAATGGTTTATGGCTGGTGGGACCCCAGACACTTGGTGGAGTCTGATCCGCTCGGCCATAAAGATTTCCATAAATGAAAGCTTTCCATAATGCTGCAGTAACTGGGAAATTTAAAGGGAGCTCTGTAACCACGTTTTCCTTTATTCTGAGAAACCACGTGCTTGGTGTGTGGCACAATCACAACAGGTACAGAACTGAGAAACATGGCGCTTGGAGCATAAGCAGTTAATTCTCTCAAAATAATGAATATGTTCAGCATACACTTATTTATAGAATATATTTGTCTGTAAGCAAGTACAAATTTTGTATGACAATTTATACAAATAATACCTATAAAGTTCATACAAATAATACCTATGCTGCCATATGGTATTTATCTTTACAGACTATGAACAAACTTAGGGGACTGTTCCTGCTGAATTGTGCTTACAGGGAATACCTATGCTGCCATAGTTTTATGGAATCTCTCTGTACAGACTATGAGCAAACTTAGGGGACTGTTCCTGCTGAATTGTGCTTAGTACAGAGGAATACCTATGCTGCCATAGTTTTATGGGATCTCTCTGTACAGACTATGAGCAAACTTAGGGGACTGTTCCTGCTGAATTGTGCTTAGTACAGAGGAATACCTATGCTGCCATAGTTTTATGGGATCTCTCTGTACAGACTATGAGCAAACTTAGGGACTGTTCCTGCTGAATTGTGTATTCTGCAGAATGCTTTACTATACCTGCGTAAACAGCTCTAGAAGTTATCTGTTTGTTTAGGATAGCAGCTGCCATATTAGCTTGGTGTGACATCACTTCCTGCCTGAGTCTCTCCCTGGGTTCAGATTACAGCAGAGAAGGGAGGAACAAACTGAGCATGCTCAAGCCCTAGCCCTGGAGGTTTAAGATGAAAACAGGAAGTCTGATACAGAAGCCCATGAGTACACAATAGAAGGAAAGAAATGTGATGTTTCTTTTGACAGAGGACTCAGAGCAGCATTACTTTGAGGGTTTACTGGTGTATTTATATAGACATTTCTGATAAATCTTATTTAATTGTAGCCTTTCCTTCTCCTTTACATAGAAGGTCAAGCCCTATAGAAAACAAAGAACTAACATTTCCAAGGAAAATAGCTTGTTTCCTATGTTTCCATATAGACGCCCCTCAGACGGTGCATGTTACAGTACAGAGAGTAAAGGAAGACCCTCCATCCATTGAATGTTGGGCAGATGGCAACCCTCCAGCCACCTATACATGGAGTAGGTGAGAGATCACAGCCGTGTCAGTGCCAGCAGAGGTGTATAGTTGTCTTTCATTATTTTGCCTTCACTGATTGTGTTATACAGGTATGGGATCCGTTACCCGGAAACCCATTATCTAGAAAATTCTGAATTATTGAAAGGTCTACTCCCATAGACTCCATTATAATCAAATAATCAACATTTTTAAAAATAATTTTCTTTTTAATAAAAAAACAGTACCTTGTACTTGATCCCAACTAAGATATAATTAATCCTTATTGGAAGCAAAACCAGTCTATTGGCTTTATTTAATGTTTACATGATTTTCTAGTAGACTTAAAGTATGAAGATCCAAACTGCAGAAAGATCAGTTATCTGGAAAGCCCCAGGTCCTGAGCATTTTGGATAACAGGTCCTATACCTGTACCATGTGACGAGTGGGAGGAGCCTCACATCTAAAAGTAGTTTATTTAATGAGTTCTGCAAAAGAATGTGACACATTCAGATCATGATGGAGAGTATCATCAATTGCCTTTGTCAGATGTTTTATTGGTTATTTATAAAGGGTTTATTAGAGGTATATACAGTATATATCATTTCTCAATACAATTGTTTGGTTTTCCCAACAGGGAGAATGGATCCATTCCTAATGATGTGGCCCAGGTAATGGGGAACACTCTGCATTTTTCCAGAGGGAATACAGATTATAATGGCCTGTATGTCTGTGAGGCCACAAACAGTATTGGGAGAAACTCACACTCAGTCTATTTATATAAATACTCAGGTAAGTGCCAGAAGTATCAGAATTGCTCCAATTTCAACTAGTGACAATGGGCAGCCTCTGAAGGGGTGGGGTTGACCCCATTACATCACCAGAGGGACCCTACTTGAATTTGACCCACGACCCTAACTAAACACACCAGGGGAATCAAGTTTTGGGCCCCAAACCGGCAGGTGCCAAAGGGTTTTATGTCAACCCACCCATCACTAGTTCATAGCTGTACCCATATGGCAGTTCTCCATATCACTTTAAAGGAGAACTAAAGCCTAACTAAAGAAGTATGTAGAATGTTGTACATGATGTTTTGTGCTTCTGTACCAGCCCAAGGCAACCACAGCCCTTTAGCAGTAAAGATCTGTGTCTCCAAAGATGCCCCAGTAGCTCCCCATCTTCTTTTCTGCTGATTCACTGATTCACATGCTCTGTGCTGCTGTCACTTACTGAGCTTAGGGACCCACTCACAATATACAGTACACATAGAATAGAAATGTCACAATATAAGGCTGATTAGTAATTAATACACATAATTACTACATGGCAGCACAGAAACCAGTGCAATTAGCATCAGAATTGAATAATCAGCAAACCTGTAGCATCAGCTTATATTACAGCCAGGGAAGCTCATTTTCTGCTGGATAATTAGTGACGAGCCCTAAGCTTAGCTTCTCAACAGCCAATCAGAGCCCACTGAGCATGTGAGTGTCACAGACACTTTCCAAGATGGTGACCCCCTGTGACAAGTTTGAAGTCCTGGATCATTGCTGCTATTGACAAGCTCAAACATTAGCCTCATGCAATAAGTTCCCTGTATAAAATATGCCATTTTTAGCCATATTCATTTTTAGGGTTAAGTTCTCCTTTAAGGGGACTTGCTGTGCTAAAGTACTCAGTAAAATTATTTTCTGCAGGTGTCTGCGAAGATTAAAGAATCCAAACCATTTATATGCCATTGGGCATAAGGGTGCCCAAAGCTGGTCTATCTGCCCCTACACTTGGCAACTCTCCCCTCAGTCTCTCCGCTCTCCACTATGAAATTCTCTCTCCATCCCAACTTTCCCCCCACCCGCGGTCACCACTCAGCACCTCTCCTTTAGGGATACAAAACTCTAAAGCAGCAGTGCACTCTTTATACATTGTATAGGGCTTGTTCTGAACTCAGAATTTTTGATATATTTTGAGCTAAACAGGGCAAACAAGGAAGTTAAAGCATGTCCATGTCTGCTCCTTGCAAGGTGGATCAATGGATTCACAGATAATCCCCCGAGGGACTTCTGCTAACAAAACAGTCACAATAAAGAGTGAAGGGAGGTGGTTTGCACACTGGTAATCTAATTACCTGCCTTGTAAGGAGCAAACATGCCATAGCGTTGTATTGCTGTTTTAGTCAATGGGAGACGTCCTGGGATCAATTTGGAGTTGTTTGCACCCTTCGTGACTTTTGAGTTTTGGAGAAAAAACTCGAATCAAGTTTTAAAACTGTAATCAAATTTGATTCGAGTTTCCGGGTCGATCCTATTCACCCTAGTTTTAGAAACTCTATTATTTTAATAGATTTCGATTAGTTGAATTTCGAGGTCATGGGAGTTTTTAAAAACTTGCATGAATCCGAAATTCCACCTTTGATAAATGTGCCTCTAAATCTCTCTGGTCTCATTTCTTTATGCTTTAAGCACGTTCCTCCTCCAGTATTGGCTTCTCTACCAGCAGGAAAAAAGTCCTCCTATCAGTTTCTCATGTCCTCCAATACAGCAGTCCCAGCAGATATGGCTATTTTACTATGGGAAATCAAATAATCCCTAAAACCTTGGATTTTGTAGCCTCTATAAACCAGTATAAAGGCCATCTTAAGACTTTACATCAGGAGCTTTGGAAAGTAAAGAGGTCACATGGTGCTCTTTTGGGTTCCACAAATGTAAACAAATGTAAGAATGTACAAATAATAATAATAATAGAAGGGGACCAGGGAGAACCCGTCAGACATGATTATAAATTAAACATTTGATACGTAATGTTTGGAACATGGATCATACAGTGTAATGTAAGTGAGAAACGAGACTCAGCGTTAGACTTGCCCATTCATGTACTGGGAGGATTCATCTTTGCAGGGTTAAAAAAACTATTATAGTTTCCCATTCTACACCCAAATATAATGTTTCCTCGGCATGCTAACATAAAACGAAATAACGAAGCAGAATAAACTCAACCTGCTCTACCCTTTCCCCTCTGTTCAGTGAGACCTGGGAGTTCCTTTGGGCCCGATCTGCTATAACGAAAAAATCCATGAAGGTTCTACAAATAAATAAGTAAATAAAATGCTCAGAGTTTCTGTGCGTGGGAAATAGTTGTGAATTGTATCTGTTTGAAAAGTTTTAACTGTTTAAATCTGTGCTATACAGTGGCCATTGTTTGGGGATCACATGGGCGTCACAGCTCACGGGGAAATTTTATTCTATTTATGTTTCTATATCCAACTGATGTGGCTTCAGGAAAATACAAAGAACATTTATATTCAGCTATTCTCCAGTTCATTTTATTGGAACATATAAGTATATGTCGTAACCCTTAATGTGGTGATTGTCTTAATGGGGTTGTACAGCCTTAAAAATGAACTTGCTCAGAGTCTTGTACAATGGACTGAAGTCACTGCTGTCTGTCCCTTGTAATTCTCTTCACTGCTGGTTCTGACTGCATGTACCATTCAGACAATGTGTCCCTAAACTCCTCATATTCTGACTGAACTGCTGAGTTTATTTGAGATGAAGTTAAAGGGGTAGTTCACCTTTAAGCAGGCCCGGGCTGGCAATCTGTGGGTTCTGGCAAATGCCAGAGAGGCTGCTATAAGGTGCCATAGAAATTCACTATTTAGTGGGCTGCTGGGACCTGTTTGGGCCTCTTTGTACTTGGAATGCCAGGGCCTATTTTGACTCCCAGTCCAGACCAGCCTTTAAATTAACTTTTAGTATGTTATAGAATGGCCAATTCTAAGCAACTTTGCAACTGGTCTGTCTTATTTATTTTTTACCGTTTTTTTGTTTTTTTTTACCTTTTTCTTCTGACCCTTTCCAGCTTTCAAATGGGGGGGGGTCACTGACCCCATCTAAAAACAAATGCGCTGTAAGGCTACAAATATATAGTGATTGTTACTTTTAATTACCCATCTTTCTAATCAGGCCTCTCCTATTCATATTCCAGTCTCTTATTCAAATGCCTGTTGCTAGGGGAATAGGGACCCTAGCAACCAGATTGCTGAAATTTCAAACTGGAGAGCTGCTGAATAAAAAGCTAAATAACTCAAAACACACAAATAATAAAAAATGAAAATCAATTGCAAATTGTCTCAAAATATCACTCTCTACATCATAAAGGTTAACTCAAAGGTGAACAACCCCTTTAAGAGGCTTAATGTACTTTTCCCAATTCTGTGTGATCTGAGTTGCTGTTTTCACTATTATTTTAATTTTTTAGGTGCAATTCCCCATTGTTACACAGGTTTATGTATTGCAGTAAGTCTTCTTGCAGTCCTAGTAATCATTGCTGCTGTGTGTTACTGTATCAGGGAGCAGAGGAATAAGTACTGCAGGTAAGTTATTAGTTGTGGGTTATTTAATTTTGCTTTCTTTTTGTATTTACACAATCACATTCCCAGTCTCTCCCCTAGTGAAATCTATAAATTGTTTCATACATTGCCCTCTAGTAATATAGATTTCCAATCATTCACACACCCAATTAATAACAGCTCCATTTTTAACACTGACATCCCAAAATGTTCCCATTAATTTCTTTCCAGGGCTTGTTGTGAATCCCAGTCTGGATCTGGTCGCAGGCCAAATTTCTCCGCAGGTTAGGGCAGAAAAGAAAAGCCGACATGAGTGGGGAAACGTTTTAGGTGGAATGGATTTGGGTTAGCTAGGAATGATAAGATGTCCAGTTCTGGTATAGAATTAGCAGCATGGCACTGTGATTGGTTTTATGGTTCCGGGTTCACTATATTCTGTAATCTCTCCCTTCTCTTCCACTTCCTGATCCCGGAATTCCCAGGCTGTGCAGGGAAAGCCAGCGACTCTCAGCTCACTGCACTGTAGGACAGGAACCAATCAGCAGCTAGCAGGACCTGATAGGGAACTGAAGCCTGTCTGTGCTTGTGTGACTGCAGGGCTGTGATTGGCTGTCCCCTTCCTACTGTGCTTCTGGCAGGGACCGTTAGGACACGCCCACCCCTCATTTGAAACACAGACAGGGACCAGAGAACATCTATAGGGAGCTCCAATACAGGGGCTACTTTTAAAGATAATGTTAATTTTTAACACCATGTAGAAGCAACACCATATATTACTCATAACTGCCTACAAAATTAAGTTTTTTTCATTTATCCTATATGTCTCCTTAAAGTAAAGAAACCAATGGGCAATACTTGGCATTCCAGCCGTGGATTAGTTCGAAGCCCTTCAACATTTGCCTATGACTCTTCCAAATGACCCTTATTAAGAGCAGAGTCTCTGTCTCGGATCACCAATAGGACAAAATAACCCGCGGCCAAGAGAGCTGAGCTGGGGGTCACTGTTCTTTCTCCCCGGAGCCCAAAACAGCAGCACTACAGGGATGGAGGATTCTGATTGGAGAGGACATTAAACCAATTACATTAAACCCCTGATGTTCTAGTCCCATAATGATCTTTAGTCATTGCCGCTCCTTATGCATAATATACCTGATATATAATTGGTCTAGTTCCCCTTGACTCGAACATATACTTTATTAAAGGTTGACTGTTATGTACATTGCATCTGCCATGTTTAAATGGACAGTTGAACGATTTTTATTTGTTATTTACAGTATTTATCCATTATACTGGGAATTACAGTCCCAATAATTTGCACAAGTTCTGCTCTCTGTTAGAATTAGCTGCACAGTATCGTTTAAAGGAGACTGAAGAGCCGTATTTGTTTTGCAGGGAAGGGGATAGAGAAGTACAGACACCTGGGACCCAGGAAGAAAGAGAACGTGTTGCAGATACTACGTCACAATTTTAAGATTCGTCCAGACAAAATCTTCTGCTCTTCGGGTTAGTAAGATATTTAATTCACCTGGCATTATATTGGCTAATGGTAATAGCACACAGGGATAGAGAGGGGTTCAGAGGTTCAGTGGGGTGCAAGCTCCAGTGCGCACAAGAGTTATATATGTAGATGGAATGACCTGTTCACACAAATTATACTGAAATTATGTGTAAAACACATGGGAATTTGCGTCCAAAATCGCACAATAATAAACAATTATGTAATTTGCAATGTTAGGGCAAGGCCAGAAGCGTAATTTTTTACGTTGTGTTTTTAAAAAAGCTCAGTCGGCGTAAATACGCATAAACTGCACTACTGCTGAAACGAATGCAAAACCCACTATGGCAATTCTCACAGGGCGCTTGCAAGCCCAAATCCACCACGGGACGCAAGTATTGGCGTTTTTCAGCAGAAACAACAATAAATCAACAAACTACCAAATCAATAGACTCTGTGGGATCTGCACATTTGAAACCACACTTTACGTAAAAACGCAGTATATTTTAAATACAGCGTCCAAAGATAAATGACGCGTATACGCTTTAACGGCATATTAGGCCAGTGACGTAATTTAGTTGCGTATTGACGCAACATTCCTGCTCCATTTTGCATGTAAATAGCTTTTCTTTTTTTTTCTATTTCAACATGCGTTTCTAGAAAAACACATGTTGATTGTCACGTGTGGTTACAGTGGCGTATTTACGCCCGACCGAGCTTTTTTAAAAACCGCAATGTAAAACGTTTGGCCTTGCCCTTCAACAGTTATAAAGTTTCCTGGCAAATGGGAATAACAGACCAAAGTCCCCCAGTGCTTTATTAGCTCCACTGTCACCCGTATATGTTACTATTATAGTTGAATAAAACCAGATAAAATGTGAATCCAAAGTTTGTTTGATCTTTATACATTTGGATTGATTCATGTCCCCAGTGTTTTGATCTGGTAGGTTTAATGTCATATTTGTATGCTTTGTCTTGCTACATTTGTGATTGAATTTATATAGAGAATAAATGTAACTGCGCTTGGCCGACTCATTAGCCCACCCAGAGGGAGCTCTCAGCAAGGAATCCTCTGTACCTGCCACCAACCCAACGAGACTGACCGAGGAGGCAAGACATGAGTCTGTTATTCACTATTTAACCTGTGCCATATAGTCTTTTTCAATTTCCACCATTGCTAAACAGCGGCTTGTTTCTATTATGAACTATAGTAGTGTTTCTGAAGTAAAATCAATAGTCTAGTTAAATCTGCCCTTGAACTGAGTCATAGATGGGCTTTGGCTGTCAACTTACAGGTAGAACACCCAGTAACTCCAGTTGGACCAAGATCAAGCAATTGATAATGCCCAAAAGAAGTTTTTGCTTCAGTGTCTGGAACCAGTGTTGTATAATGATTTTTTTCTTTTTCAGGATCAATACTATCTACAAACACGTGGAATGGCGATGGGATCCAATGTGGCCCCATCCTACGCAAACATTTTCATGAATAGGTTTGAAGAGCAATTTGTTTACGGCAACAGGTGGTTTGTTAAATATCGTTGCAAGTGCTTTCACTAAATTTGCGCTATGGACTGGTCCACATTGGTCCCTTCAAATTAATTCATTATCTTGTATAAATTTACAGTTTCAAGTGGTCAGGATTGTATTTCATTACTGGACACTAAGGTGTGGAGGGGCCATGTTGGTGGATTTGTAAGTCAAGCCCACTGACAGGAATACCCTGCTTCACTCTGACTATTTCATTCTACACAGGTTAAGAAATCGATCCCCAAGTTGCAGTTCAGAGTTAAGCGTATATTGTGACCAATGATCAATTGTTGACCCTGAGATTAGACGAGATGCAGAAGAAATTTAGGGAGCGTGGCTACCCCCAATAGATTGTTACAGCAACAATGTGAGTAAATAGAAAAAATGGAAAAGTATGTTACAAGGCCGAATTAGACAACTGGATGATCTTTTTACCTTTGTCTCCAACTATAATGTTTTGAGCAACGAGGTAGCTGACATTATTCGAAGAAATTGGGTCATTAAGGGTCAGGGCACACGCTCAGATTCGGGGAGATTAGTCACCCGGTAACAAATCTCTTCTTCGGGGCAACTTATCTCCCCAAACGGCCTCCCACCAGCTAGAATGTGAATCGCCGGCGGGATGCACTTGGATCGCTTAGTTACAGTTACTTCCAAATTAGATAAATCTGATCTGGGAAGCTCTAAAGAAAAACCAAGTGTGTTCCGTTCTGTTAAAAATGGCACATTTCCTTGTCTGGGTTGTAATTGCTGCTCAAATTGCAGAGAAGATTGATGCGGTGTATCACCCCCAGAAAGGAATCACCATAAAAATCTGGGGATATTACAGCTGCAGATCATCTTTTGTCATAAAAATCATAAAATGCCCTGGTGGTATGTTATATGTAGGTCAGACTTCCCATCCTTGTCTATAAAGGGACTTGATTGGCCAGTGTTTGTAACCTTGATAAAAGACCAGACAGGGCCTGAAACGTTGCTAACCATGTTCTGCCATACATATCCAATAAAGGCATTTTAACTTATAATTATCTTATGCCGTATGAAGAATTTTGTTCCTATGGTGTTTCTGAGGCAAACATGCAGCAATTTATGACTCTGTTTTGTGGCTTGAATCAAGGGTGAAACTAACTGCAGTGCAGTGGCCATTTGTTTTAGGGTGCCACCCTTCCTCCTCAATTGTCTTGCACTGGACCCTACCCAGTATTGATTTGCCATTGGCTTCACTAGTGTCCCAACATATTAGTGTGAGGGAACATTGCAGCCTTTACATAGATAATGTCAGATTTCATTTCTGGAAGCTCTGACTCTTTCTTTGCATTGTGCATTGGTTTAAACCAGAGTGCAATACAGTATGGCAGCCCACGCTGGGTGATGGAAGACAAGACTGTGCTTATTATAAGGGAAAACATATAATTTCATGGTATTTTTCAGACACGGCTGGTACAACACTGGTCATTTAAATCATCTCACATAATCTCATCTATGACATCAGCCGAAACAGCAGCCTCCAATTATGACTATAATTACTGGAAGAGCTGCTCCCCACAGCACAAGCCATAATCCATAAAATCATTAATAAGAGGATGGCAGGAACATATCTAATTGCTTCCTGGGATGGTCCAGTCTAAATCGAATCCATTGCGAAGGCTTGGTAAGTATTAAGGGCTGGAGAGCTCCCCAGGAAGGAATAAAAATACAGAGATTTATCTATGGAAGATAATGTTGTGTATGAACTTGGTGCTGAGTGGAGGAAATTTCACAGGCTTCTGTTATCCGAATATTTAAAACACTAATACAAGTACTTGGATCAGGCATTAATATCATTATGTGCTTATTAATAGTCAGTGTATGGAGATCATTTCTGTACCTACTGAACTAGGTGGACTTCCAGTTTGTATTGACATCAGTTTGTATTGGAATATTCCTGTATAACTGCGACTGTACCATACAGTATGCTCAGTGCTGGACTGGGACTCCTAGAGCCCACCAAATAGTCTGACATGTAGAGCCCACTGTCATATCAATTAGACATAAATAGTGCTAAATGCAATAGATAAAAAACAGTAAGAACAAATTAGATTTTTAGAAGGCGCACACCCAATTTTAATTCAATAGTGAGGTGCTTGTCCCATGAAGACCGCCCAAGTAAAGTCTCCCAAAAATTTAGTATAAAGATAAATGTAGGGACTGCACACTCGAATTTAAAAAGGCAAAATTTTATTACATTTACAAAAATACACTTACATTTTCAGCTATGGCCCAATATTGGCCCATGGCCAAAACAGTAAGAAAGCGGAAGTAAGAAAGGGTTGCTGGGAATTGTACTCGGCTGGGGCCCCACCGGAAGATCTTCTTGCCTCTTGGCCTGTCCGATATGTTCCAACTCCATTTCTCCATGTTGCTTCTATGTCTGTGAGTCAATGTGAGGAATGTTCTGGTGAAAGCTCAGGACAGATGTTCTTATCATAGTCAGCGCCCAGGCCTCACACATTCTTTACACTGGCTCCATAACCAGAACAAATGGATTACGCTTGTAGAACCATCAGCCAATCACCGGGAGCCACATTTAACCACGGTTTATGACTTTGGCCACCTGCTGAACCCTGTGATCAACACTTGTCTCTTTTGGACGCTGAGAAATGTCAATGAATTTCCACACCTGGTCTTGCAAGGCGAATCATTGGAGAGGAATGTTTCTGCAGTAATGGTAATGTTACCAGCACAGGCCACAATGCTGCATATTAAATGTTAATTTAACAGGGAACGTTCCAACACTTCATTTACACTTAAAGGATAAGTAAACCTTTAAAATAAGCGAATATAAACTTAGGAGGCTGATGTTCTTCTGCTTAGGAATAAATTAGAAACCTTTCTCACATCTTTCCTAAGCAGAAGAACATCAGCCTCTTTCTTTCTCCTGACAACTTCCTTGACTACTTGCTGGTCAGACTGGTGGGAAACTGACCAGCAGGTGGCGCTTTTGTAACAAAATTCATTCATATTAACAGCACATATATTCCTTAATATCTTGGAATAAAAAGAAAATAAATAATGAATGTAAATTACAAAAGTGCTTAGAATAGCCCCCTCATTAATTTTACATTCACTTATTTTAAAGGTTTACTTATCCTTTAAGCGGATCTATAGAACTGTCTCTGTGCCACTGACTTTTCAACTTCATCTGAGCTCCAGATGTTTCCCCTACTGATTAACCAGACACCAAAATACTTTTTAAAATATTTTATTGACGTTTTACCATAAAACAAGCAGAATTTAAAACACAGCGTGTTAAGGTGCAGTCACGAAAACATATATATATATCATAAATGTCAAAAATAAGACAAATATTCCTCAATAAAAAGGGACATATTAATGACATTTATACAACAGATAGATAAACAAATAAACCAAGCAGTTATCAGATACTGTACACAAAAATGTATATAGATATTGATATACCCAGTGGACATAAATGAAACAAGAAATATGTTTCCATACATTTAGACATGAAGGAAATTTAATATTTGATCTTTGTTTTTGGAGTCAAATGTCCCAAAGTAAAGTGACCATAGATTCTTGAACGACTGCTTAAAATTGGTGTCGTCTGTTTTCTGCTTTAATAGCTTCCTGCCAACTCAGCTGGTTAAGTGAATTGATATCCGCTATTAGAGGAGAATCCATTTTTAACCAATGATTAAATATAGCTTTCTTGGAAGCAGCCATGAATTTATTAGTTCCTTGCTTCTTAGTTCCTTGGGCTATTGGATCAAGATTAGGGTATGAAAAAAATACAAATTATTGTTGTCAACAAGCAATAAAGCAAAACTAGGGGATAATTTTGTATTTGTTTTTAACCTTGAATTCAAAAATCTAGTACCTTCACCCCAAAAAATACTTATCTTAGGAAATAGTGGAATACATTTACATTGTGTTCTTCACATTTAGGGCAATAAGAATAAGATCTGGAGGCCTCGTCTTTTGCATACATTTTCCCATAACCTAGAATAGATGAACAAGTTTAAACTGCTGAACCCTCCAGCTCTCTGAGAGAATCAGATTATTATAATCACATATAGACTTAACGAGATCAGAGGGGGATACACAATGCTGTAGAAATTCTGACCAGACACCAAAATAAACTAGGGCTCATTTAGCACTCCAATATACTTTATATCTCCAATATACTTTAATTAAAAAATGTGTACTGTTTTTATAAGAAACCTGACTGTATGCAGTGAAATTCTCCCTTCATTTACTGCTGTGGATAGAAATTGTCAGACGGTCCCTAACTGCTCTGCAGGGAAACAATCATACTTATGAACAGCAGGGGGAGCCCTCGCCTTACTTCCCAGCCATGCAGAACTCAAGCAGCTTTGTTTGTTTCCCTGTAGAGCAAACAAGGGAAAGTTGTGCTCACCACTAGAGCAGTCGGCGACTGTGTAGAGATTTGTATTGGATTTTATTTATGCCTTTACACCCTCTTTACTGTTTCCAACTCCAGCTGCAGGGACAAAGATCATGGAGCCAGATTTAAAAAGATAAACTGGGATTCTATTTGGAGGATTATTTTGCTGCAGCCACTGGTTCTGCAGAGTTGGAGAAAGTTTGTATTAAACAATACAAAAACTATAAAATCCACATTAGATGACATGACAACACAGGACCTAGTGCAGTCTGAATATTCTGATTATTAATCAGTCTTGCTGTATCGGCTTCTGGCAGATATTATTTGACTTGTGCTGTTTTGATCATTTATGACAATCGTTAAGCAGCCCAGACCACACTGAGCATGTGCACAGTCTTGGTCTTGCAAAGATGTATAACAAAGTTACAAGATAGTGACCCCCTGTGGCCAACTTTGAAAGCATAAATCACTTGTTTGATTAGGCTTGTGGTGCAGTAAGTTCATGTTTATGTTTAGTATACAAAATACAGCATTTCTAGCCTTATTCTATTTTACACTTTGCTTCCCCTTTAACTTGAGTGTGTTCTGGGTGCAAGAGCTGGAACTATGGTACTTATTACCTTGTCCAGTAGATGATTTTGCTCCCAATTTATCAGCGCTGCATTCATAGGGAACAACCCGAGTCTTCAGAGTCAATCAGATACTCAAGCTAAGGAACATCACTGGATATGAGGCAAAAGAAGAGCCCGGTGTGATGCCGCCTTACTACCAACACCACTGATAGGGCTCTGGGTGCAGACTTTTATTTTGTTTATAACCGTTGGGGGTTTGGAAACAACAGACCTATTTCTTCTTTTCCCTATAACCTGAATTAATCACAATCTCACGGCCGTAGGAGTCACATTTGGCAGCAATACAGTAAAAAGGTTAATATTGGTTGCCTTCATTTTCATCATTTTGTAATTAAAACAATGAGCAAACCGTATTTACAGCACAAGCCCAATTCATTGCACTCATGTTCCCTGGGGGGTGGGTCATCTCTCCATGACAACCCATTGCCTCATTTCATGCTGTAATGATCATTTGCTCAAGCGTGAGGATCCCATGACACTGCTGATCCGGTCATTAGGACAGATTGTTGTGTACATCAGATATTTGCACAGGGAATGGAGAAATAGATATTCATCTAATAAACCAATACAAGGAAAGTCACAGGGAATAGGAGTAGTGATGAATGTAAGTTTCGCTGAGAAAATGGCGCACGTAGACTCCAATGGGAGTCATAAAATATTTGGCGTGCATCAAAAATTCGGCGTTTTGCTAATTTTTGGTGAAACGAAATGGGTCAGATTCAGCCATCACTAAACAGGAGTTATAAAATGCAACATGCCTGCGAAGTATTATAGAACAGGGGCTCAGGAATCAAAATGATTGCGTGAATGAATTGTAAGCTTCATGGCCCTAGATTAATGTGGGGTAGGGCGGTATATTGCACATTGTATACAACTGTATAGTCCCTGTATTATGGAGCAGTTATTTGTCCCTCCCAAATATGGGATATTTATTATCCACCTAGATCTTTGAACTTATGGAGACATTTCCCAGAACCCCCCTGGTTTTGTCCTTTCATGTTTCCATCATATATGGCTATGTTTGATTATTATTATTATTATTATTATTGTATGTACCTGATCTCACATCATTTTGCTCCCATTTAAATAAATTCTAATCTGACATGGCAGCATTTAGCTTATTCTACCAGTTTGGTAATAGCAAAAGCTTGTGTTTTGTTTCAATGACGCACTGATGTATCATGTTAGATGGATTTATAAATATCTATTGTTATTACTTGACCTTTCTATTTTGTATATAATTGTGAGTAACTGATAACATTATGCTCGGTGCAAGAGGCTATATTAAGGATTCTCGCTCAGGTACATTTACTGGGGGCCAAGCAAAATAGATTGTGTCTAGAACAATGAGCAGCCAGCTGAGGGCGTTGGCACAGCTCTATATAAATATACACAGGGCCGCCATTAGAAATCACGGGGCCCTGTACAGCAACATTTTTGGGGTTTCGTAGCATAAGGCTCTTTTGCGACTTTGGGTCTCTTCATGGCTTCAGGACTTCAAGTTTTGCTCTTTTTGTGACTTTGGGTCTTTTCGCGGCTATAGAGCTTCAAGTTCAGCTCTTTTCGTAACTTTGGAACTTCAGCAGTTCGGGACTTCGGCTTTTCGGCGGTTCAGGACGTTCGTCGGCTTCGACGCTGCCAAGGGGTCTCGGCTATTTCAAAAACTGCAGCACAGCCGGGGCCTGTAAAGTAGTAAAATAATACATTGGTGGCTCGGGTCTTTTCGTGGCTTCAAGACTTCAACTTTGGCTCTTTTTGTGACTTTGGGTCTTTTCGTGGCATCAGGACTTCAAGTTTTGCTCTTTTTGTGAATACATAGCGTGAATACATACTACTTACTGTAATGTGAGAAGTTCTATGTTGGAAAAACAGGTCACATAAGAAGTTAATACACTATTGGTACATTCTTCTTTCTACTGGCACAAACGGAATATTAAAACAGCGCAGCGCTACTTTACATAGACCTGTGTATGTTAATTGTTAACTGTTCTGTGAATGTCTGACTGTGGAAGAACTATGTGAAATATTTAAGTAATGGCTGGTGTTTGTTTAAACGTTAGTCTGGGCAAAATAATAAAGCTACAGTTATACCTGCATCTTGTTCTGATTCCTATGATTTATTGTGGGTAATGGTAATTAGAAGGAATTTTCCCCTGGCAGCAAAAATCACAAAAAGTAAGGAAATGAGTTAATAGGGCTGGTCCATACGACCCACTGTCTGACCCAATTTCCTTCCCATTCCATAAAGCATTACTGGTTGGGCTACACAAGTGAAACATTTGTCTCATGGAAGCCCCAACGCAAAAGCACAAACTCATGTTCTACACCATATGTACATGCTATAGGGAATTAACTCTCTCTCTCTCTCTCTCTCTCTCTCTCTCTCTCTCTCTCTCTCTCTCTCTCTCTCTCTCTCTCTCTCTCTCTCTCTCTCTCTCTCTCTCTCTCTCTCTCTCTCTCTCTCTCTCTCTCTCTCTCTCTATATATATATTGTATAATAACTCTCTCTCTCTCTCTCTATATATATTGTATAATATATTACTAACCAAATGGGTCCTATGGCCCAATACAAACAGGGCAGCTATATGTAGAGAGAAGAAGAAATCTGTTTATTAATTCCACTCAATAAGTTTATGAAGCATATAAACATCTCAGGGGCGTAACTACAGAGGAAGCAGACCCTGCGGCTGCAGGGGGGCCCAGGAGGTACAGGGGGCCCCATGAGGCTCTCATTGATGAGCAATTTCAACATATATTGTTAAAACAGGACAAACACTGGATATGTTGGGGGCCCTAAAATTAATTTGCTGTGGGGCCCAGCAACATCTAGTTACGCCACTGAAACATCTCCACCCAGTCCCAAATCAGCATCACCCAAGGGCGATTCCTTTTGACTCCCACTTTGATGCATCACCTCTCTGCCTTTTTGTTCCTCTTACCTGTGCCAGCCCCCCTTTTCCCACATCCATGCTCAGTGTCGGACTGGGACACCAGGGGCCCACCAAAAAACCTTAGACGAGGGGCCCACCCAAAAACCTTAGACCTTAGACCAGTAATATTATTCTTCCTCTCCTCACTCAACCTCTATTCTCCTAGTCTCTTTTCTTTAAATACTATAATACTATAATCTATTATTACATCTATTTAGCCTCTTTGTTCTCATGGAAATAGGGAATTGCCATGAAATAGGCCAAAAGTTTAGCAGCATTAGGGCACCTGGGCCCACCGGGAGTTTTCCTGGTATCCCTGTGGGCCAGTCCGACACTGTCCATGCTTTTCCCAAATGTACAATCCCAGCAAAAGCAAACTGTCAGAATTTCACAGACTTCTGCGTAAAAATAATTAGAAAAAAACAGCTTGCCAAATCACTTACCGTAAGCAAACTCCCTGCGCATCAGATTGTCAGAAAGACTTAGTCACATGATCATTAAAAAACTGCTCAATTAGTAAAAGTGATTCTCCAGGTTGCTCATTCGCATTACATTCTGCAATAAATGCAGTTTCCAAATTCGATTTTTTTCAGTTGTTTTCTTTGAAATAACAATAGAAGGCTGACTCTGACATTAAAGCCCCGTGGTATTTGGTATCTGAGTTTTGGGGCCACTGGGGGTATCTGAAGGGCATATAGTTTTAAAACATATATATTTGTTCTTAAAGTGGTGGTTCACCTTTAAGGTAAATTTTAGTATCTTATTAATGTTTTCATTATTTATTTTTTTATAGTTATTTGCCTTTTTCTTCTGACTCTGTAAGGCTACAAATGTATTGTTATTGTTACTTTTTATTACTCCTCTTTCTATTCAGGCCTCTCCTATTCATATTCCAGTCTCTTATTCAAATCAGTGCATGGTTGCTAGGGGAATTTGAACCCTAGCTACCGGACTGCTTAAAATGCAAATTTAAGAGCTGCTGAATAAAAAGCTAAATAACCCACAAACCACAAATAATAAAAAATGAAAACTAATGATAAACAGTCTCAGAATATCACTCTCTACATCATATTAAAAGTGATCCCAAAGGTGAACAACCCCTTTAACTATTTTGAGAAAATAATTTTGGAAAAAAAAAGTCAATTCAAGTCTTTAGAACAATGGTTTAGGTGGATCCAAATGTTAGAAATAAAACATTTTCCTTGGAATAAAAGAATTTTAATAGAACTGGGGAGAGGGGAATAACTCTGATACACACCCAGGAAGACGGAGGCCACTCAGGTATGTGACTGTGTCTATATAGTGATATCAAGTATTGGTAGGGAGGTGCCATACTGATTATGTTGGTTGGCAGGTGTCAGGAGTCCTTAGAATACAGGATTCCCCATGTGGGTCTGCCTCTTTGGAGGGGTGTATAGTTCTGGATTGTGGTGGAGGTGGGACTCATTAGAAGGTGATAGTGTGAGGATAGAGTCGTAATAACTTACTAGGAGTAAGAATTGCTATCAGGGTAGTTAGCAGTGGTGTAACTATAGTGCGCTGGGTCCCCCTGCAAAACAATGTTCAGAGGGGCCCAGCACCCATCCTCCCACCCATTCCCCACCCCATCCCCACCCACTCACTGCCCTGACTCCACCCATGTGTCGCCCTGGACCCCGCCCACCCACTGGTGGGTGCCAACTTGCAGTCCGATACCCCCGCCGTAGGTAAGAGAGCTGCTGGGGAAGGACTGTTGTTGTTAGTTATAGAGGCTGCAGACCTTCCTCTATAGTTACACCACTGGTAGTTACTGAGAAGCTTCTAACAGGGAGAAAAGGATTAATATCCAAGGTGCCACCTGGCAGATTAGGGACTCAAATTTAAAGTGACATACACAGTAAGATCCGCTCGTTTGTCAAGGTTGCCAAACAAGCCGATCTTAACCCAATATGCCCACCAATATCAAGTTAATCTAATCGCTCGGCCCTAGGGCCAAACTATCAAATTATAATGAAGGAAATGGGCGCCGACGGGTCGTAGGACCTAAGGTTGTCACCTGTACAGATTTCACCCAGACAGGACAGCCCGGTTTTTCCAAATTAGGAAATCCAGACAGGACATGGAAGTGAATGACATGGCGACCAGCCAATTGCTGACCACCACGTCATCAGCCCGCCCCTGATGTCACCTACCCCACCACCCACCCCGCCCCTTGACATCACTGGCCCTTCCCCCTACATCACCGGCCCATCCCCTGCCCACTTTCACACCCTAAAAAAAGATGGCAACCCTAGTAGGACTGCAACTAGCCAATGCGGTCCTCGACCGCAAGAAAAATCAAACCTACTGAATCAATAGTAGGCCGATTTTAGGCCGGATATTGATCAGGGAGACCAGTCAGAAGCCCTCCCCCATATGGCAGATGAATTGGCCTAAAGAACCGATATCAGCAGCTTTAATCTGCCCCTATATGACCATCTTTACAGACTTTGGGGTAAATGTTTATCCCACAGACATTCCCTTTAGACAGCCTTGTACTCAGGGACTGGACACTTTTGAGCCAGAATTCAGATCAACTGTAATGTACAACTTTAATCATCCTCCAAAGCCTCTCAGCACCCCAAGGGTTAACTGAATCCAGGAAGTTCACAGATAGTTTGGGTCGCTGACGCTCAAAAAACTGCCTAGCACTAGAAAACTATCTAAAATTGTTAACTTGTAAATTGCAAAAGTGCTCAGAGGCCCAGTGACTAAAGTTACGCCAATTCATTTTTTTGGGTTAAAAAATTGCATCAAATCAGCAAACAAACATCAAAGGTTTTGGTGCCCATGAGATGCCACTCACACAGAGAGTTCATTGTTGTTCTGGAACCGGATGAATTGATTTCCGGGAAGCTCAAGTACTTGAGATCTTTATATCAGAACACTGGGTGCTGGGCCGGGACATTCCTAATGAATTCACTCTGTGCCCACTCAAATAATAGCCAGAAGTTTAATTTTTGTTTTATATTAACAGTGAGAACATCTTTTGTACTTAACCGAACTATTAAAATGACATGTCCCAACATACTTTAAAGGAGAACTAAAGCTTAACCGAAGTAGCTAGAAATGTTGTACATGATGTTTTGTGCTTCTGTACCAGCCCAAGGCAACCACAGCCCTTTAGCAGTAAAGATCTGTGTCTCCAAAGATGCCCCAGTAGCTCCCCATCTTCTTTTCTGCTGATTCACTGCACATGCTCTGTGCTGCTGTCACTTACTGAGCTTAGGGAGCCACTCACAATATACAGTACACATAGAATAGAAATGTCACAATATAAGGCTGATTAGTAATTAATACACATAATTACTACATGGCAGCACAGAAACCAGTGCAATTAGCATCAGAATTTAATAATCAGCAAACCTGTAGCATCAGCTTTAAGGGTATCCACAATATTGGTTGTGGGTCACATTTTGTAATCATATTTTGGATATTTTAAGTTGTTTTGCTGAAATGATGGGAAGGTGCCACAGATAACAGATATGGTGAAAAACAACCCAAGGTTTTATGGTTTGTATAAACTTAACAAGCAATTCATTTTCTATAGATTACTGATACGGTATATATATTTATTATAATTGTTGTCCTACACTGGGAGCAATATTTTTCTATATTTGTTTTATGGGTGGGAGCTGCCAGGACATCATCTCATTCACAAAATCTCACAATCTGGATTCTGTGTAGTTTTCTTGGCTTTAAGAAGTAATGAATATTGAACAAAATTATCTTGGTGAATTCACTGTGTTACTCAGTAAAATAAATGTCCTATTTATAGTGAGAACAGTTGCCATTTGTATACTGAATAAGGTCCCTTTTCTCCTCCACGTCAATGGTCTACAAAAAACACGTAATTTATATGCTGAATGATATATTTGATTTATATATTTTTCCCCACCCTCAAACAGACTGGGGCTGTTAAATAATGCAACTGGGGTTAAAGGGATACTGTTGCGGAAAACATGTTTTTTTAAAAACACATCAGTTAATAGTGCTGCTCCAGCAGAATTCTGCACTGAAATCCATTTCTCAAAAGAGCAAACAGAATTTTTTATATTTAATTTTGAAATCTGACATGGGGCTACTGTCAGTTTCCCAGGTGCCCTCAGTCATGTGACTTGTGCTCTGATAAACTTCAGTCACTCTTTACTGCTGTACTGCAAGTTCTAGTGATATCACCCCCTCCCTTCCCCCCCAGCAGTCTAACAACAGAACAAGGGGAAGGTAACCAGATAGATGAATTAGCTCCCTAGCTCTCTAGACACGAGAATGGCACCAAAGCATGAAAACCTCAGCTTTTTTTCCTGCTTGGCTGCTATGCTTATGTCTACCACTAGGTCAGAGCACGACTTGGGTCGTGGTGAAATACAAAGGGAAGGGGAGAACCAATATCTCAAAGCATTGCCATTCTGAAGTGCTGGCTCCTTCTCAAAGCTCAGAATCAGACACAATGCACTGAGATGGCTCCAATATTACCGCTAAAATACATTTGTTGGTTCAAGAATAACATTTTTAATGGTAGAGTGGATTATTTGCAGTGTAAACAATGTCATTTAGAAATAAAAAGTGAACCATAAAAATCATTAAATAGAATTCCTTTAAGGCTCCTTTGGGTCACTGCAGACTATGGGATGTGCTAGTGAGGGTCGGGTGCACTGCTTGGTGACGTATTGCTTACTGGAAACTCTATGGTGGATGGGTTGGGGTCGCATATCTACCTTGGGTGCAAACTCCATCTCAATGCACCATGCACTTCATTGGCATCATTTGTTTATATGGCATCAGCAATACTGTTAGGATCAATGAATTTAAATTAGTGATTCTGTGTCAGCACACAACTCCTCCACTGTTTCTGGTGCACCCCACACCGTAGAAGATTCAATGTAGACAAGAACAGCACCTTCTTAATGTAATAAAAAGGCCTTTATTCAAACATGGCACAGACCAATAGTAGCAACGTTTCAAGCCATCTCTGGCTCTTTATCAAGCCTATGAATGAATTTAAAACAAATGAGGCAAGTGAGAGTTTCAGTAAGAAACAGGGGGATTATAAGGCTGGGCTGGAAATCTAATGACATGCCAGATCAACACTGGATGTTGTTACACAGACTATTTGCTAATCCTTTATGGTATGTGAAGTCTGGAGGAGTCAGGCTGGGCAGAGGCGCCTTGTTTGGATTGGATCATGTTCAAGTAGAATTTAGAGACCACTTAAAGTGAGTGCTATTTGCAATTCCCCACTGAAGTCATGATGGTACATTTGAGAACCCTGCCACACTGTGCAATAAAAGGCCACAATCAGTCATATGTTTGCACTCTGAGCCTGGATGTGTAAAAATAGCTCCAGTCCTCTGCACTCTGTCAATGGAGACTTGGGGTCCGCATCTAGAATCACATCTAGCCTGTGTTAGGCTGAGCTTCAGAGCGAATGGGGGGTAGTCATGTAGGTAGAACCCCTCCTGTCTGAGACCAATGGAGTGGCAGGAGGTACAGGGCATGGTCCTTATTGCCCACATTAAGGTGGTAAGGACAGAGTTTACCCTGGATGAAGTGCTCTTAGACTGAGAACACACTTGTGCCCCTTAGTTCTCTTGTACTTGCACCCACGGCTTGAAGAATGAGGCCTAGTGGTCGTTATTGGTACAACAGCCCTGAAGTGACCAGACCACCTGAGATTGGTGACACCATTACAATTCTGCATTATAATCATAGGCTTTAAAGGACTGTTCAGTAGGCTTATTTAGGCTCAGTACTCAAAGAAGCAAAGAGCTTTAAGTATTTGTTTCAGACTTGCAAAACAAGAGGTCCTTATTCATTTGACTTTAAACAATCCCATGAAAAAAAAAACAAGCTGCTTCCGAAATCTTGCGGTTCCTTCGTCTGACAGTGTCACACAATACAGTGCGGGACGTGGAGTTGCCATCTGTGTCCTGTTATTCTCAGAACTGACAGCAGGGGGCATCTTCTTTATACTGCAGTGACCCACATCACAAAACTGCAAAGGCTTTGTATATACGTGTAGAGACCCTGAGGGTTAGACACTTTTCAGACAGAAGTTGTCCTTTAGATTCAGCCGGGAAGCTACATCTCTCTTCCTGGGTCCAGGTAATTTGGTTTAATTATTGTTTGCCCACTAGTTGGCAGCATTTGAAAGTATAAAGGGTACAGTTCCATGGGCTCAATGTCTTTCCTGGGACCTCACCTCTCTGGGAGGTTGTTACAGGCCCAGGGTTACAGCTGTCAAGGTTATTTAGTGATAGTAAGTTTTATCATAGTTGCACTAGGAGCAAGAGGAAGGCTCAGTGGAGATACAAGGAGGATCAGTGGGGTTAGGGAGTTGTTCAGGTACAAGTGGGTCAGGGGCACAATACACACCAAATAGTCCTGATTACACAATATAATTCACACAGCTAAAGTGCCCTCAGGGTTAGGGTTAGGGTTAGGGTTAGGGTTAGGCTACATACAGAAAATGTCTATGAGGGAACACTGGCAGCAATGGGAAAATAGTCTCAGGTCAGGCCTTTTTGTCTTTTCCCCAAATTACAGCAGGGACTTTCCAAAGGAAAAAGGGGCCCTGGACAAATATCCTGTATGATAACTAATGGAGCTCTATGGAACAATATTCAAGGATATATTTATATTATTTTCCATTTCACGTAGCTTTATTTAGAATGGTGATTATGACTCCTATGTAAAATGTTCCAAAACCCACCAGCACTCCCTGGCCTCTCCGGTACAAGCTGCCTGGTGCACAGTTGAAAGGGATCGGCAACCCTTAATGAAACACGTTAGCAAGAAGAAAACCGGCACTCAGAGCTCAATGCATGCGGGCAAAGCCCTGCGTGTTTATTGCAACGTTACGTTTCGGGGGCGTGCCCTTTCGTCAGACAGCAAATCACACCACAAAGTGAACCTTTTAAACATGTTCACAGTGAACATGTTTAAAAGGTTCGATTTGTGGTGTGATTTGCTGTCTGACGAAGGGGCACGCCCCCGAAACGTAACGTTGCAATAAACAATGCTTTGAGCTCTGAGTGCCGGTTTTCTTCTTCCTACGTAAAATGGTCACGTGAAGGAAAAAATGTCAGCTTCATAAGGTACTTTATCATCAAATGATAACAACAGGCGCACAGTGTTTGCTTTGGCTTCAGTAATTCCTACTGCTCGCTCAGCATTGAAAGGTCTGCTAATTAGATTAAATATCTGTTCTATTTTATATTATACAGGTCCTGCCCTGCTTTATGGCAGCTGAGATTCTAGCTATCTGTATAACAGAACATTCTGTCCCAGTGGCTGCACAGATC
This sequence comes from Xenopus laevis, assembly GCF_017654675.1. Classification (NCBI taxonomy): domain Eukaryota; kingdom Metazoa; phylum Chordata; class Amphibia; order Anura; family Pipidae; genus Xenopus; species Xenopus laevis. The sequence goes on from NC_054373.1 coordinate 7,124,560, forward strand.
CTATCTGATCCCCATTGTAAGCAGCAGTCCTGTCCTGCTTTATGGCAGCTGAGATTCTAGCTATCTGTATAACAGAACATTCTGTCCCAGTGGCTGCACAGATCCTATCTGATCCCCATTGTAAGCAGCAGTCCTGTCCTGCTTTATGGCAGCTGAGATTCTAGCTATCTGTATAACAGAACATTCTGTCCCAGTGGCTGCACAGATCCTATCTGATCCCCATTGTAAGCAGCAGTCCTGTCCTGCTTTATGGCAGCTGAGATTCTAGCTATCTGTATAACAGAACATTCTGTCCCAGTGGCTGCACAGATCCTATCTGATCCCCATTGTAAGCAGCAGTCCTGTCCTGCTTTATGGCAGCTGAGATTCTAGCTATCTGTATAACAGAACATTCTGTCCCAGTGGCTGCACAGATCCTATCTGATCCCCATTGTAAGCAGCAGTCCTGTCCTGCTTTATGGCAGCTGAGATTCTAGCTATCTGTATAACAGAACATTCTGTCCCAGTGGCTGCACAGATTCTATCTGATCCCCATTGTAAGCAGCAGTCCTGTCCTGCTTTATGGCAGCTGAGATTCTAGCTATCTGTATAAAGAACATTCTGTCCCAGTAGCTGCACAGATCCTATCTGATCCCCAATTTAAGCAGCAGTCCTGCCCTGCTTTATGGCTGAGATTCTAGTATGGGGCGATCCTGGCCCCTCCGCCGCCTGAGGCAGCAGCAGTTGCTGCCGTCCCCCTCCCCCATGCGCTTACATTTTTGCGCCTGAGGGGGTCCGGGGGGGGTCCACCAGGGCAGCAGAGAGGGCCAGGGCACTAGCGCAGTGAGCCTAAATGTGCTCTCTCCGCTAGAAGAGCCGAATTTCCGGTTTGAAAACCGGAAATTCGGCTCTTAAAGTACCAGGAGCGGCATTTTTGGGGTGGTGCCACCAGAGGCGACAGTCTCAAGTCGCCTCATTGGCGAAGCGCCCCTGATTCTGGCTATCTGTATAACAGAGCAATATGCCACAAAATGTCATCTTTACAGACAGTTTCTTTTCAAAAGCTCTTTTAGTGCTAAAATTCCTATTTACTGTCTCTTCACTCAGGGTCGGACTAGGCCGAAAAAACCCGGTTGGCTCCAGCTCTCATGGGCCCCGCCGGCAAAGACCCTCTCCCTGTCACTGCTGCCCTGAACCTAGAGGAAAAATGTGAAAGTAACGAGTGAGCGTGCGGGGGGGGGGGGGGTTTGTAGCAGGGGCCCCAGAGTGGACTGTGTGGTATGGGCGGGGGTCAGAGGGGGCCCTGAGACAGCAGCCCCAGTGGGCCCCCAGTCCGACCCTAAATTCACTGGATTAATATGGTGGCTGTTACAAGTACAAACACCTCTCTGTCAAAGTTTCTCAAGTGACAGGATTGTAGTTCTATGTAAATCCTGACAATGGTGGTTATTTACTGGGGTGCACTCTGGGCATGATCTCTGCAGATAAACTGAACCCTGAAAGTCTTTCCTTAAATATAAATCCATTACTTACACTGCCCCTTTCACCCCTTTAAAAGGGTGGTTCTCCTTTAAGGTAACTTTTAGTGTGCTATAGAATGGCCATTTCTAAGCAACTTTTCAATTGGTCTTCGTTGTTCATTTTTTTTTTTTTTACAGTTTTTGAATTATTTGCCTTTTTATTCTGATTAATTCTAGTTTTCAAATGAGGGTCACTGACTCCATCTGAAAAACAAATGCTCTGTAAGGCTACAAATGTATTGTTATTTTTACTTTGTATTACTCCTCTTTCTATTCAGGCCTCTCCTATTCATATTCCGGTCTCTTATTCAAATCAATGCATTATTCACAGGCAACACAAAGATACAGTTGTTCCCACGCATTTTATTGGGCTGAACATTAATTCTGGTACTTGAATCTGCACAGAAAAGAAAGAGGCAGAGAGGTTGCCTGGATATTACTTAGGGACTAACTGATTAAACAGTAGGAAACCTGCAGGGTACAAAGGTCCACGGGGCACAATCACCCCAGAAATATTACTGGTAACAGAACATGATGCAGACAATTGTAAGATTAAGGCAGTAACAGTACTGGGCAGTACAGAAACACCCGTCTTGTGTGACTATATATATATATATATATATATAGTGAATAAAGTACCCCTTTATATAATATAATAATATAAGGATATGACAAGTTACCGAGGAGTTTCATGACCATATAAAAACACGAGGCCGAAGGCCGAGTGCTGTTATACAGGTCATGGAACTCCGAGGTTACTTCTCATATCCTCATATTTTCCAACAAGGGGAACTTTATTTATTATAATACACAAGTTTCTGTGAGTCATGTGACAGAAATGACATCACTACTCACCGTTTATAACTGATGACATCACTAGTCACCGTTTATAAGGATATCATTTACAGGATATTCATGGCTTTTGTGTATTATATGTATATAATACACAAAAGCCATGAATATCCTGTAAATTATATCCTTATAAACGGTGAGTTCTGATGTCATCAGTTATAAACGGTGAGTTCTGATGTCATTTCTGTCACATGACTCACTGAAACTTGTGTATTAAAATAAATAAAGTACCCCCAGTTGTAAAATATGAGGATATTAGAAGTTACCTCGGAGTTCCATGACCTGTATAAAAATACTCGGCCTTCGGCCTCGTGTTTTTATATGGTCATGAAACTCCTCAGTGACTTATAATATCCTTATATTTTACAAAAGGGGGTACTTTATTCACTATATATACTATATGGGTCATACTATATGTTACCTTGAGTTGCTGCAACATCAGAGACTATTGTCAGCCAATCCCATCGCTGGGGGCGGTGCCTTATCTGGAAAAAATGTAAAAAAAAAATCGTTAATATACATTAGACAAATAAGACAAATGAAACTTTAAAATTGCAAAGCCGTTATTAAGAAATAACTTACCGAAACTCCGCTTGCGCTCCTCTCCAGAAATCCGACAACCCTTCGTGCAGCGCTCGATTTCTCCTTCCTGCCTTCTATAGGAGATAGCCAGGGAGGAGAAATCAAGCCCCACACAATGGATCGGCGCCCTGTCGCCGTTTCTGAAGAGGAGTTTCAGTAAGTTATTTCTTAGTAAAGAATTCATGTATTTAAAGTTAAATGTGTCTTGGTGGGGTTTTTTTTTCGTTATGTACAAAATTTAGTTTTTTTAAATTTATGTTACTGGTACTTTAATAATGCGATTTTAAAGTTTAGTTTGTCTTGGTGTTTTTTTTTACGATGTATACTAATTAATTTTTTTTTTGCTGTTACTGGTCCTTTATACTAACAAATTTTTTTTTTGCTGTTACTGGTCCTTTAATATAATATATATAATATAATAATCAGGTTCCTCCCAGCACTGCCCCCTGTCTGTGAGTGGGGGAATGAGAGTGAGTAAAGGGAGACAGTGAGTGACGTCAGATAAAGTCACATAGGAAATGATGTTCATATATAAATCCATCAGTCAGTGATTCTAATAAGGAAATAAGACTTCCAGGCTCCATGTAGCGCCCCCTTGTGTCTGTCCTGCTGTGTCTCTGCACATTAAATGTACCACTAATATTATACAAGCTGTGCAACTACATCTGACTTGTTCTTATTGTCCAAAGCTGCAGCCCAGAAGAGAATACACAGTGTGTAGCATACAACTCCCAGCATCCCCTGTGTGCGGATCCCTTCAGCCAGTACAGTTTCTATTGGATGCAGGGGGAGATCAGAACTGGCTACAGAACATTCAGCATCTTCCATAGGAATCCCTGATCCATGTAAAGCCTTCAGCTGCTGCAGAACCTCTTCCCATATGAATCACATGACAGGGAGAGCGCACAAAGCGTCAGGTTACCTCTGGAGCTCATCACTGTATTATAGATGGGAAGCTCTGCTGTTGCTGTGAATATATACTGAGCAGGGGCGTCAATAAAACTCTGAGAGGAGGATGACGTATTGTGGCCGCCACGCCCATTCAGCTGCAGCGCGTCGGATCAGGTCTCTCTTATACAAATATGCTGCTGGATTATGTCGCTGTCGCTCTGTACTTGGATTCTCCTCCTGTTGCTGCTGCTGCTGTTGGCTGTGCCCGGGACCCCGCAAGGTGAGACTGGAGGGACTGGGGGAATAATGTTTGTGTTCAGCTCTAATAGAGAGTAAAATGACTGCTGCCCCTTTTGCCCCGTGTCTCAGTTCCCTCATTACTGAACTCTCATCCCAGTTCATGTCTTTACTTGCTGAGCTCTCAGTCTCATGGGGAGAATTAGCCCCGGGGTATTGAGTGCAGGTGCGACTGATTGACACTGGGAATTTCTTTCCTTCTTTATAAACCCCAGTGATATAAACTATAGATACTCAGGGGGTATATGAGACTGTACAGCAGCAGCACAGACACGTTAGCACTATATATATATATATATATAATCATCATCATCATTTATTTATTTAGCGCTGTCAAGATACGCAGTGCTTTACTGCAGTTATAGCAAACAGGGAATAAATGGTGAATAACAAACAAGGATTACAGATACAATAGGGTTAGAAGGACCTAGAGATTAGAGTTTACAAACTAAAAGGTTAGGGTACAATTGAGACATTAGGATTATTTAAACATTTTGTCATTTTTGATACAGCAATGATTAATTAAGGTACATCGAATAAGCCTCGTTAAACAGATGGGTCTTTAAGGAGCACTTGAAAGTTTGGAAAGAAGGAGAAAGTCTGACAGTTTGTGGCAGAGAGTTCCAGAGAAAAGCAGAAGCCCAAGAGAGAGAGAAGTCTTGTAGGTGAGAATGGGCAGAAGTGATCAGAGGAGAAGTGAGGCGAAGATCAGAAGCAGAGCGTAGGTTTCGTGAAGGAGTACACATATATATATATATATATATATATATATATATATATATATATATAACTAGTGATGGGTGAATTTCTCCCGTTTCGCTCCAGTGAAAAATTCACGAATTTCCCACAAAATTTGCAAAACGGCCAAAAATTTAAGAAAAAATCATGAAATTGGAAGGTTAAGGAAAAAAACGTGAAATTCGAACGCTTTCACGAAAAAATTATGAAATTCAAAGTTTTCACTAAAAATTTGAGCGATTCGAACGTTTTTCCTAAAATCGAGACATTCAAACATTTTCACTAAAAAATCTTGCAAATCAGAAATTGAGTCAGGCGAATTTTCGCATTTTATGGGTTAATGTAGTTGTTACCTGCGATTTCTCCTTCACTTTGGGTTTCTTTAAAACATCCGACACGTTGCATGCGTTTAGTCACATTGCGACGTGTCGGCTCCATTGCGTCGTCAAGTCCTGCCCTGATTGACATGTAGGAAATAAGATAAAATACAATACACTCACGTGATTTCTGTATATTTAGTAACTACTGTCAACTTTCGTATTTGGAGGAGAGAGAACTATTCAGAGTTGTTCATAAAGTGCACTTTACTGATGGTTTCGTGGGGGTCAGCAGTGTACTTATTGGGGGGGCCTTTCCAACACACAAACACACCTAACATTCATAATTATTATATATATTCATATGTATCGCATTTTATCTTTCTATCAGATTTGCTACAAACCTTTAGCAGTTGAGGATATAATAGTATTATAATACACAAGAGCCATGAATATCTTGTAAATTATATTCTTATAAACGGTGAGTTCTGATGTCATCAGTTATAAACGGTGAGTTCTGATGTCATTTGTCACATGACTCACTGACATTTGTGTATTATAATAAATAAAGTACCCCCAGTTGTAAAATACGAGGATATTAGAAGTTACCTCGGAGTTCCATGACCTGTATAATAACACTCTGCCTCGTGTTTTTATATGGTCATGAAACTCCTCGGTAACTTATAATATCCTTATATTTTACAAGAGGGGGTACTTTATTCACTATATATATATATATATATATATATATATATATATATATACCCTGCTTCCAATACTACTGTATTAATTGAGCTCCTTCTCTGATTCTTCTAAAGTTGCCAGAGAACTTGTTTTTCTGTTCAGGTCTCTCCTATTTATGTCCCAGTCTCTCATTCAATCTTAGTTCGAATTGTTGTAGTCGAAGGTCGTACTAGCCTATTCGATGGTCGAAGTACCCAAAAAAAAAACTTTTTTTTACTTTGAATCCTTCACTCGAGCTTAGTTAATGTGCCCCTTAACTTTAAACCTAGATTTTGGGAAAAAAGTAAAAAATAAATAATAGAAAGCAATTGAATAAAGTCTTTATTTCTGGGGAACAATCTAAAAAACTGAACTGAAAAAGTCTTTGGAAAGTGAACAACCCCTTAAGGTGACCGCTTTATAGTTGTCTGTCAGCAGGTTGCATTTAGGGGTCATCTTTTTTAAAACCACATCTGATTGGTCGCTATGGTTTACTAGACATTTGTTCAGACCCAGCTGAACCTCGGTTACAGTCAGTAATTTTAAAGGAGGCCATAGACGTAACAATTCATTTCTCAACACAAGTGTAGAGCTGAATCGTCAGATATACGGGCAAAAGCAATAGAATTCTACCTGTACCTGACGATGCAGCACTAACAGTGCGCAAGGTTCGGGTGACTTCAAAGGCGCCTGATCAGAATTTTTCCCCTTGGCCGATCAACGAGCCGACCAATATCCAAATCTTCTGCTGATACTGGTCAGCTCATCTCGCACCATATACACACCGAATATTGTATGAAAATTTGTTTCATACAATAATATCTGTGCGTGTATGGCCACCTTAAGACCATGTTATATATGTCTACTCTAATCTGGCCCAGCTCTTTGGAGCAGAGCCTACTTGCCTCCGGTTGTGTTTCCATATAACAGTTCCTTTGTGTGTTTTATTGCCGACTGTACAGCGCTGCAGTATATGTTGGAACTGACTCAAATAAATGATGAAATCTCTCATCAATCTGTAAATGTTGCCAAACAAAAAACCATTATGGGAGGGTTCTTGGATTGATTAAGGTCCATGGGAAATATCCTGACGTTTACAGTAAAGGTGGCCATTTATTTTTGAAAGGTTGTGTTAAATCAAAAAGTAAACAAAGAGACAGACGAATTGTGCAACCAATACAACAAACACGACAAAAGGCTCCAAACATATCGGCAACCATTGATGGATGAATCTTTTTTTTAAAACAATAGGGTCATTGAAAAGATTGTTTGCATGGCCAACTTTGTCTGGTTCTTTCCAACCACAGAATCTGGAAAAGGATAATTATGGAAACCACCAGGGGATAATTTAAAAGTGAAGTGATTGTAATTCTAATCATCTTTCCAATATGCATTAATAGGGTATTGTCATTTGTTTGATAGGACAATATCTAAATTGAAACGGTGCCCCTTCCCTGCCCAGTTCCTTCTTTACCTCTTAAATCATTTTGTGTTCCATTAAATGGAAACTACACTCAAACTAAATAATTTTGCCAGTGTGTGTAAATATTTTCTGCATTTACCAACTTACTTTGTGTTTCTTTTCCAGTCTCGGTTGTCACTGATGGAAAGGTTAATGCCAAGTTGGGGTCGGACATTAAGTTGTTCTGCAAAGTGAAAACCCTGGAATTGATATCCCAAGTCACTTGGCAGAGGAAGTTGTCGCCCGACAATGAGAATTTCCTAACTTACAGCAAAGGAGAGGAACCCCTGCACCTGACTCCGTTTGGAAAGAGAGTGAGATTTCTGGGCAATGGGGATCTTGGAGGCTCCATACTGATACCCAATGTAACCCTGACTGATGAGGGCACCTACCTCTGTATCTACACAACATTTCCTAGTGGGACAAATGAAGGGGAGATTAAATTATTCATCTGGGGTAAGAAACATTGAATCTTCTATAGTTTTCTGCTTTCATGGGAGAAAATAAAGAAGAGTTATTAGAGAGAGAACTTGGAGTAATGTGAGTCTTGCTGAACTCTGGGCCTAAATCAATGTATGAGAAGCAGGGGATCTCATTTGTTTATGTTTATGCTCTTTTATTTTAATTCTCAGTAAACTAGTGGCCATGTGTACATTGTTTATGCTCAAACACAAGTCAGTTACCTGGAAAGCTATCCTTAATACATTCTCTTGATAGAAAACTAGTTTGGGAGCCGTGGGCATCCCTTAAGATGCAAAGAAAGGAGGAGTTATATTAGGGTGATGGTACATGTGGCATATTCTCCACCAGCAGCGTGAGATTGATGGAGTTTTATTTCTAAAGAATTTGTACTGGCAGGTACAATATATGGAGTGCTTTTAAGTTATTGGTTGGGTTCATTATGTATAAGTGGTACAGCGATTGTATCTCTATAATGAGGATGTATACAGTTGAATGCAATAGTTTGTATAGTATATTACTTTTTTTTTTTTTTTTATAAATCATTTCCTTTTTCTCTGTAATAATAAAACAGTAGCTTGTACTTGATCCAGACTATAATTAATCCTTATTGCAAGCAAAATCAGCCTATTGGGGTTATTTAATGGTTACATGATTTTCTAATAGACTTAAGGTATAAAGATCCACATTACAGAAATATCCGTTATAACCCCATGTCCCGAGCATTCTGTATAACAGGTCCCATATCTGTACTTAAGATTGTTTTATGGTATTTGCTGGATAATGAGACTTTCTGAACACCTATTATAAAAAAAATATTGTACCCCTTCATTTAAACTGCACAAGCTTTGTGCTGATAGACCTGTACGCCATATTTTGGTGAGCTTATACCACTTTGGAAGGTTTTTGGTGTTGGTTGGCAATAGCAATAGTGGCCACTGCCATCTTATATGTCTTATTTTCCATTTTGGACACTAGAGTTTGGAACAACTCTCATCAGTTGTATCAGTGATTGTTCAGATCATTTAGTAACCCCACGCACAGTCCAGTTTGGTGAGACCAAGTGTTTGGAAGTGGCCACGGTTGTAACTACAGAGGAAGTAGACCCTGTGGCTGCAGGGGGCCCAGGAGGTATAGGGGCCCCATGAGGCCCTAATTCATAAACAATTTAAATAAATATTGTTAACACAAGTCAACCTCTAAACATTTTGAGGTCCTGAAAAATAATTTGCTGTGGGGCCCAGTAATATCTAGTTACTCTACTGTATAAGTGTTTGGTAAAGCTGAGGAATGTTATGAAGTCAGAGGTGAGTGTATTTGCACACTGCAGTTAGAGCTGTAGTTTGTTATTCACTGCTAACAGTGGTGGAACTACCGGGGGTGTAGAAGGTGCAGCGGCACCTGGGTCCATGCCCCTGCACCCCCGATGGGGTCCGCGACCCAGCAGAGAAGAAGTAAAGTTGTATCCAATCCAGATCACGGGTTATTCATGGGGCGCTCATCCGACGGGGCACTGCACGTGAAATCATCTGCGGCACGCTGCGCGTGATGTCATCGCCTGCAAGCTGCGTGTGACATCATCGGCCGCACACCACTTTTCCGATGAAACAACAGGAGAAGGCCAGTATCTCTTTAATCGCCAGTTATTAAAGTAGTGAAGCAAGCTCTACAGTCCAGCAAAGTCATGCTTCTGAAGTGCCATTAGCGTGGCCCCGTTGTGGGTAAGCAAGTCCTGTTAGCAAGTAATAATCATTTGGCTAAAGTTCCTGTAATGAGCCGAGCAAATCTAATGAGCACCTGTCAAACCTACCCCATTATGGGATCTGATCAGGCACCAAGTACGTTGGGGGCGCTCATTAAATGGGTTGACTCAAATGCCACCCAGGGGATGGGCAGACAGGCCATAGAGTTCATTTATTTCAATACAATGTAAATCTCCCTCCCATTCAGTAACCATGAAGGGGCATCGATAGCTAAGAGTAGACAGGGTGCAAGAATTGGTACAATAAATGCAGCAATTTACCCAGAATTCTAGCATCACAGTGCCCGCTGCAAAAAGTGTGTGTATGCTGCTAGGCATAAGGGGTACATATTAATTGGTATTTGAAAATGACACATACTGCATATATGACACATACATGTTTCCCATTCCCCCAATAAGAAAACTTGAAGAAATAGAAAAAAAAATAACCATTCCCATCACATTAGATGAGCTGTTGTATGTTTTTTGATGGACCTACAACCCCTTGGTTTTATACATGAAATTGTCACGTGCCATCATGCTATGAATTCTGGGGGTATTTTACATAGATTTGCCACTGCATTCATTCTGCTTAGTGTTTTATGAGCATTATAAATGAAATTGCATCAGTGGCTTTTTTCAGAACACTGAGATACTTAACTTTAGAAAGAGCTAAAAAAGATGCTTAGCTATCTATATATTCAAAGTGGACATGGTCTAACTTCAGAAGTAACAGCCCCTAAGTTTGCTCACAGTCTGTACAGAGAGATCCCATAAAACTATGGCAGCATAGGTATTCCCTGTACTAAGCACAATTCAGCAGGAACAGTCCCTAAGTTTGCTCATAGTCTGTACAGAGAGATCCCATAAAACTATGGCAGCATAGGTATTCCTCTGTACTAAGCACAATTCAGCAGGAACAGCCCCTAAGTTTGCTCATAGTCTGTACAGAGAGATCCCATAAAACTATGGAGCATTGGTATTCCTCTGTACTAAGCACAATTCAGCAGGAACAGCCCCTAAGTTTGCTCATAGTCTGTACAGAGAGATCCCATAAAACTATGGCAGCATAGGTATTCCTCTGTACTAAGCACAATTCAGCAGGAACAGCCCCTAAGTTTGCTCATAGTCTGTACAGAGAGATCCCATAAAACTATGGAGCATTGGTATTCCTCTGTACTAAGCACAATTCAGCAGGAACAGCCCCTAAGTTTGCTCATAGTCTGTACAGAGAGATCCCATAAAACTATGGAGCATTGGTATTCCTCTGTACTAAGCACAATTCAGCAGGGGTAGTTAGGTTTGGTGCGCTGAGTAGATATTACGTCCCAATTTATCTAGATGAAATAAAGGTGTATATAGTGTAATACAGTTTGTTTTAGGATGGTATCAGCTAATAAGATCTACTCACAGAATTTCGATGTATAGATTGCAACGAAAAAATGTGTCTGGTTCTGAGCAGATAATGCAGTCATTCCTCAGAGTACCTGTAATAGATAGCTGCTCTAGTGTAATACGGGCGGAATTCTCAAGAGGTGCTTAAAAGCGGTTGTACTCACCGAATAGCAGTTTAAAGGAGAGCGTATCTATGGAGGGAGGATGTCACCTTCTCCTGCCGATCGTTCACGTTATTTTCGGCGATCGCTAGATGGAACCGCTTCTCAGACCCGTGCTGGCAGTTCAGGTATCGTGCGCTCCAGGCCTTACCGCGTGTGTTGAGACGCTGAGGTTTTCTTTCGGTGCGCTGCTGACGGATCCTTCCACGGTTCTATTCGGTCTTCAACAGAGAGATCCCATAAAACTATGGAGCATTGGTATTCCCTGTACTAAGCACAATTCAGCAGGAACAGTCCCCTAAGTTTGCTCATAGTCTGTACAGAGAGATCCCATAAAACTATGGAGCATTGGTATTCTCCTGTACTAAGCACAATTCAGCAGGAACAGTCCCTAAGTTTGCTCATAGTCTGTACAGAGAGATCCCATAAAACTATGGCAGCATAGGTATTCCTCTGTACTAAGCACAATTCAGCAGGAACAGTCCCTAAGTTTGCTCATAGTCTGTACAGAGAGATCCCATAAAACTATGGCACATAGGTATTCCCCTGTACTAAGCACAATTCAGCAGGAACAGTCCCCTCGGTCTGAAAAAAATGCATTGCTTTTCCCTAATTTTATATCCTGTTTTACCTAATTTTACACCATTTATTTATTATCTTTGTTATGGCGTTCCCCAAAATGTCTGGCAGTTCTCTGTAAATGTTGTTAGTGAACTTAAGAGATCTAAGATATTTGCCATGGTTCTGTATGTAAATATTTCATTCCAATTAGTTTGTGCCTAAAGTCATGCACCAATTCAACTATTGCTCTAGGTTGTGCATGTAATGTAACAGGCAGAGAGGCCTTGCACATGCCCCCCATAGTGTAACATTAAATGGGTGGTTCACCTTCAGGTTAACTTTTAGTATGTTATAGAATGGTAAATTCTAACCAAATTTTCAATTGGTCTTCATTTTTTTATTTTAATATTTATTTATTTCTCTCCTTCTGAGTCTTTCCAGGTTTCAAATGGGGGTCACTGACCCCATCTAAACAACATTGACTTGTAAGGCTATCAAATAAACCCAATAGGCTGGTTTTGCTTCCAATAAGGATTAATTATTAGTTGGGATCAAGTGCAAACTACTGTTTTATTATTACACAGAAAAAGGAAATCATTTTTAAAAAGTTGAATTATTTGACTACACAAAAGCCATGTATATTTCGAAAATTATATCCTTATAAACGGTGAGTTCTGATGTCATCAGTTATAAACGGTGAGTTCTGATGTCATTACTGTCACATGACTCACTGAAACATGTGTATTATAATAAATAAAGTTCCCCAGTTGCAAAATATGAGGAAATTAGAAGTTACCTCGGAGTTTCATGACCTGTAAAAACTCCCCGGTAATTTATAATATCCTTATAATTTACAAGAGGGGGTACTTTATTCACTATATAATGAAGTCTATGGGAGACTGTTCCAGTCCAATGCACGGGCAGGAGGGGGGGGGTCGGTGTCGCGTAGGGGGGGCCAGTAGTAAATTTATGTACCAGGGCCCTTAGAGTTCTAGTTACACTACTGACTGCTTATTACTCTGCTTGCGCAAAAATGATTCATTTGTACAGATAATGCAACTTTTCCATAAGAATTGTGCCTATCGCGATACATTAACACAAGGTTTATTTACTTATGATCATAAACATGCCAATCTCGTCTTTGTTTCCTATAGCCAACCCCTTCCTGCCATATAATTACAGCAGAAGAATAGAATAAATATTTGCTCTCTTAGATCCACCTGAAGGCCCAGCCTGGAGGACAGTTAGCGTGAGATTTTAGTTGACTCATTTGCATTCTTTTAGAACTATGGCTGCTTGATGGATAAAAGTTGTGAGTTAGGGGGAGCCCTGATGGAGGCCGGACCTCTAAGTGTTGAGACTTGAACTGATGAAGTCTAACAAGCAATGATTTGTGGAAAAAGTGACATCTGTACTAGAGCAAAAATATATATCGCTTAAATTTTATGCTATTTATATAAGACTCACCTCTTTTACAAAAATGAGTATTTTTGTAACAGGTCTTACATGATTAGGAGCAACACACACACATACATATATACATACGCCACCAGATCTTTTCTTTTGTGTTAGAGCAAACAATATGTTCCTGTTACATTATACTGGTGTGTGTGACTGTTGTTTATTTCCCATCTAAGCCTTTGTTCCTTTATTATGAGCCTTTCGTCTCATTGTCTGCTGTACAGCCGCTCCTTTTTGTTTTGTCCCTGCCCAGCCCCAGGCCTTTTGGCATTGCACTATAGTTCAGGTGGCAGTCGAATATATGAAAAGCTTCTCTTTTAGAAAAAGGCACCAGTAAGTAAGTGATTAATGAGTGGGTGGTATTTGGACCACTTCTAATAGCAGTCACATAAGACAAAAGAAACTAGTCATTGCAGGAGCTCAATGCTCAACCAATATGAGAGATTCTGCTCTTGATGTTCTTCAGTATTTTATATTCAACAGTGTCCAAGGTCTCTGGTGGGAGTTGGCCATTGAAGTAGGACAATGGGAAATTGGGAGCTCTTAAAGTTACTATTTGTACTATGGTATACAGTAAGGCAGTCACGTCCAGATATAAAACACCTCATGTGTTACATGCTCACTCTTTCATTGTTCTGTTTGATTGAGTCTCATGATATAAATGCCAGTGGTTTGAAGATGGAAAGGAAGAAGAGAAACGTAAGAATAAAAATCACCCTCCGCCTATGGTTTTGCTCTACATATCCATAGGCGGAGGGTGATTTTTATTCTTACGTTTCTCTTTTTCCTTTCCACCTTTCCTCAATGTACTACCTTCAGTTCTTTGTTCTCGTCTTATACATTTGCCAGCTTTTCCATGCATTCCTATGCCTTCTTCCATTTACCACAACTTTCTCCCATTACATTTTCTTCTTTCATTTAACACATTTGTCTGCCCTTTATCTTCTCTACTTCTTCACTGACCTTACGTTGCAAAGTCTGTAGGTGATGGGGTTGTGCTGGTGGCAGCCTTTCAGTTGCTGCAGTCATTAGTCATTTTTATAATCAGTGGTGTGGGGGGCAGACGAGCAGATTCGGGGAGATTTAGTCGCCTGGCGACTAATCGCCTCTTCTGCGTGGCGACAATCTCCCCGAACTGCCTTCTGTCGGCCTTCCGTCTGCTTGAATGAAGAATCGCCTGCGCTAACTCACTCGCGGCGCTTAGATTTCCGAAGTCGCCCGAAGTTTCCACCCTGATCGCTGTTTTAAAAGTTGCGCTCCTCGTCACGGGGCCTGCCCACTCTCTCTGAGTTTCATCACAGTCTCACCAGATTAGACAGTCCACTTCTCACCTGGAGCGTCCCTGTAGCTGTGACTAAATTAAATGTGTGATGGCTAGTGATGGGCGAATTTATTCGCCAGGTGCGAATTCGCAGCGAATTTGCACGTTTCGCCGCCAGCGAATAAATTTGCAAAATGCCCGCGAAAATTCGCAGCAAAAATTCGCCGGCGTCAAATTTTTTTTCCCGAAAAAACGGACACCGGCGCCAAAAACGGGCGCCGGCGTCACGAACGGGCACCGGCATAGAAAAAACGGGTGCCGGCGTCAAATCGAGACGCCGGCGTCAAATTCGCCCATCACTAGTGATGGCAAATAATCTTTGTTCCAAAACATTTTATCCTACAAACGTTTCACGGTCTGGAACATGTGGCTGGGACAAAATGAGAGTTATCCAGTTGAGTTAAAAGGAGTAATGTGTGATTGGACAACAGTGATACTTATATTTTAAAGCTGTCATTCTATGTAACTACTTCTGGAACAGAAACTGCAAAATCATGTGAAAATGAAGATGCAACTGTGGAAATAAACATGGGCACATTTTCTTCAAGGCTTGGGGAGGTCAGGTAGGTTTGGGGAGGCTTAGTCTCTCCAAGCCCTAATGAAAATCTGCCCATGAGCAAAACCCCTTACTGGAAAGGGTGAGTTGGAAAAATTCACTGGCCCAGGAATAGTGAATCACTGTCCAATGACAATGAGCAGCGTCGCTTGCACAAACATGATCCACGTGGAAGATCCTATGGGCGTCATTTTTTAGGCGAAACAAGGCGAAAAAATTCGCCCATCCCTAATAACGAAACTTTTATGTGTTTCAACATAATAAAAGACTTCGCATAAGACATTTCACCACATTCTCATTATCTGCCTTTTAGTGCAGCTTTTCATTTAGTTAATTAGCAGTAATGGGTTTTGAGAGGTTGCAAGGTTGATGGACGGCTGCCGGTTTGTTAATAATAAACTCTGAAGGCAAATGACGTGTGCATGGACTTTCATAAACTTGCCAACAGTTTGAAAGCCATGAAACATTAGACTGATGCTGTATTTCTTGTTCAATGTAGTGGGTTCATTATCCATTATACCTATGGGGGGGCTGTAGGGTTTCCTGGGAAATTGAACATCCTGAGACACACGTTGTGTAAGAACTGAGCATTTTGTGATTGAGCAGCCCATGAAGTATAGTTCTATATAGAGAAAGCAAAGGAACTTGACATCCATCTTTGGTTAAAGCCATTGGAGGATCAAAAGGGCCATGATGCCACCAGTGAGGTGGAAACTGGATTCTACTTTACTTTCTATGGACAATATACAATAAGTCACAGTGTGGCACTCAAATTCATGTTCTGTTTAGCGTTGCCACCCGGCCCGTATTTTACTGGCCTATCGGTAAAACACATGCCAGGGCCAGGGCTGGTATAGATTTACAAGCAATGTAGCTGCCGGTAATTTGTAATACCATTAACAAAAGCCCTTGGCCCTCCGGCGGAAACATACCTTTTCTTCGTCTTCTGCACCTCTTACGATGTGGCCCTGCCCCTTTTGCCTCACAACCCCCTGCAGCTCCGCCCCTTTTTACATCACGGCCCGCCCACTTAGTTACCGCCCCTCACCACTGCCCAGTAATTTTTTTTAAAAAAGGTAGATCTGTTGGATGGTACTGAAAGAGGGATGTTTTCTATTGTTCTATTGGGTCTCATGGTACAATTGAAAGGCAAAATATATCAAGCTATGATGAGTTATAACTTGTATAGACTAATTGTTCCTAACAGTGGCATGTGGCGAGTCAATACCTTTTGTATTTATGTTATAAACAGCACAACCCACAACAAATCCCATTCCATTGCCCTGGCAGCTACAACAGGTCATTTCAGGAAGGAGTTGGTTGTCTTTTTAGTGAGACAATTCAAGGCAACTGAAGTTAATACTCTTAGTATAGTTAATATACTGAGTTATTTACTAGTTAATCCAGATCTGGTCCCATTGCATTCTGAAGCAAATATGAGACAGCAACTTAGGGATTTCAACATGGTCATTTTTTAACAAAATTTTAAACATTTGATGTTCTTTTTTACTGCTATTTCATTGTATAATTGACATCAACTCTGTAGGGCTCATTTATAAACAATAGGCAAATCTGTACCTGGGCAGTAACCCATAGCAATGATCAGTGACTGACTTGGCTGTTTTGTTCCTCAAATTATACATTCTCACCCGTACTATAAGCACAAGGATTTATAGTGGTCAGGTTCTCATCTGTTTCACTGATGAAATAAACAGAGCAGAGGAGTATGAGATGCCACTAGTTTGGACTGGCCCTCAGGGACACCAGGAAAACTCCGGATGGGCCCAGGTGTCTGTGAGCCTCTTGCTTCTAAACAATTGACCTATTTCATGATCATTCCCTATTTCTTTATTGCAATACAGAGGCTTAGTAATGGAAGAATAGAGAATAGTATAGTATGTTGAGAAAAGACACTAAAAGAATAAAGAAGTTGAGTGAGGAGATGAGGAAGCCTAAGATTTTCTGGTGGGCCCTTGGCATCCCAGTCCGACACTGGATGCCACACACTTCCGCTCATTAAGCTGAACTCTGTATAGTGATATATGGGCTGCCCTCAACCTACAGGGTCCACAGAGTGGTCAGGTTTTGGGCAAAAATACTTCTAAAAGTGACCATAGATATTACAATCTTTATTGGAAAAGATCTTTCCAAGAAAGATCATTCGTTTCAACACACACGTGTAGAGCTGAGTCATCAGATATACAGGTAGAAACAACAGAATTATACCTGTATCTGACGATTCAGCAGTAACAATGGCCGATGTTCAGGCGTTCAAAGGAACCCGATCAAAGTTTTCCGTCCAGCCTGATCGACGAGCCTACCAGTATCCAAGTCCTCTGCCGATATAGGTCGACTCTTCTCCCACCATACACACACCGAATATCGTACGAAAATTAGTTTCATACGATATTATCTGTGCGTCTATGGCCACCTTTCGGGTAGATAAAAGCCAAAGCTGCTTCCCACTTGTGATGTCTCCACCCATATCTCCCTTCCTGTTCTTTGACTCCAACATAGAACCTGCCCCATTGTGATGTTATCAGAGTGGGTAACATTGGACATGTCTCGCTTGAGTATAAAATAAGGTGTACACGAGGTCTTAAAGTGAACCAGTTGTCTCTGAGAGATTAGAATACAACTTGTTCTTTGAACCCTTAACTATTATAGCATTAGATAACAGATATTTATTCAGGACTATCTCTTTTTATTCATTTTCAGTGGAGCCATCAGTGGAAGTGCAGCTAAACCCAGTTCTGTTGGGACCAAATCCGGCTGTTATTGCTGAATGTGTAGCCTTTGCCTCCAAACCCGCGGCTAATATCAGCTGGAATACATATGGTCTCCTCTACACGTCAAAGGAAATTCCAACACAACATCCTAATGGGACAGTGACAATAAGGAGTCAGCTATGGATGGTGCCTTCTCCTGGACTTAATGGGCATCAGGCTACTTGTCTGGTTTCTCTGCTGGACCAAAATTTTGAGAAATATGTAAATTTCAGCATTACAAACATTCACTGTAAGTAAAAATTCCATGACTTTTGACCTAACTATTTAAATTCTCCATTTAAGCAGGCAGTGGTCGTACAGTTGTCCGCTCTATTTTACACTGGAAAGGTGTTGGCAGTTAGAAGTGACAATTGGTTAGACTGTTTGTTACAGGCCCCACCCTCTACTCATTATTCTACTTGAATACGTTGGTGAAACGTCCTTACGTTACAAATACATTCTGTGTATATCACAGTCAGTTCGTTTTTCCCCTTTAAAGTTAATAATTCACATAAAAGAGGAACTTCAATGTTCCTCAAGCTTGAAATGATCTAAGGGAATATCACCTTTAGAATTTATTATTTGTATTTGTCACCCTGTAATTGTATCACTGGCGAAGAGAAGAAAGAAATGAGTTGGAGCCAGTGAGTCTGAATAAAACTGCATGCAATAAAGATTTGTGACTGCCTCCAATGCTGCAATAATGTATGGGACCTGTTATCCAGAATGCTCACCTGGGGCTTTCCGGATAATGGATATTTTTGTTTGATCTTCATACATTAAGTCTGCTAGTAAATCAGGTAAATATTAAATAAACCCAATAGGCTGGTTTTGCTTCGAATGCAGATTAATTATATCTTAGTTTGGATCAAGTACATGCTACTGTTGTATTATTGCAAAGAAAGTAGTATAAGAAATAGGAAACATTTTTATAAAAATTGGATTATTTGGCTAAAATGGAGTCTACGGGAGACAGCCTTATTCCGTAATTCGGAGCAGTCTGGATAATGGGTTGCCGGATAACTGATCCCATACCTGTATTTTATTCCTGTTGTAAAAAGGAAGTCACTGAGGAGGTTTGTTAAACAGGTCATAGATTTTTGGGTTGAAATGATTCCTTATAATAATGTTAAAAAGTTAAACTGTCCGTTTCCCCTTTTTTTTGGCTCCATCACCCGTTTGTCAGCTGTTGTATGTAGCTCGCTTGCAGCTGTCAAATACTTTTATAGTTTTATAACGTACTAGATACAGGGATATTGTTGTAGTGGAAACAAAACAAACCTGCTCATTTGCATGTTTCTATCTAGATTGCAAGCTCACGTGAACACAGGACCTCTCTCTCTATTTAAAGGGATACTGTCATTGGGAAAAACATTTTTTTCAAAATGAATCAGTTAATATTGCTGCTCCAGCAGAATTTTGCACTAAAATCCGTTTCTCAAAAGAGCAAACAGATTTTTTTATATTCAATTTTGAAATCTGACATGGGGCTAGACATTTTGTCAATTTCCCAGCTGCCCCAAGTCATTTGACTTGTGCTCTGATAAACTTCAATCACTCTTTACTGCTGTACTGCAAGTTGGAGTGATATCACTCCCCCTCCCTTTTCCCCCCCAGCAGCCAAACAAAAGAACAATGGGAAGGTAACCAGATAGCAGCTCCCTAACACAAGATAACAGCTGCCTGGTAGATCTAAGAACAACACTCAATAGTAAAAACCCATGTCCCACAGAGACACATTCAGTTACATTGAGAAGGAAAACAGCAGCCTGCCAGAAAGCATTTCTCTCCTAAAGTGCAGGCACAAGTCACATGACCAGGGGCAGCTGGGAAATTGACAATATGTCTAGCCCCATGTCAGATTTTAAAATTGAATATAAAAAAATCTCTTTGCTCTTTTGAGAAATGGATTTCAGTGCAGAATTCTGCTGGAGTAGCACTATTAACTGATTCATTTTGAATTTTTTTTTTCCCATGACAGTATCTCTTTAAGGCTAAGGGCAATGTCACATAAGTAGATTAGTAAATGTTTTCCCACTGGCGATAATGTGAATGGCTGAAGGTTAAACGTATTCTGTAGTCGACCAGAAGTTGCCTCAAGAGGAGAAACGTTAATACAAAATGTGGCAGCTTCTCATCAGGTCTCATTGAATTTCTGTAAAAGCCTTTTTTATTTATAGAGCAGCCTTTGTGAGACGCAGAAGGTCCATATTTCCATAGACAAAAGCTTGTTTGTTATGCTCTCATTTAGATGCGCCTCAGGCTGTGCATATCAAAGTGCACAGAGAAGAGAGAGACCCTCTGTATATTGAATGTTTAGCAGGTGGCAACCCTCCCCTTACATATACATGGAATAGGTAAGTGATCCAATGAAATGAGATCATGTGTCTGTGAGGTCTTTGTGCCAGAATGATGTACAGTATGTAAGTCGTCTGTCATATGAGATTGTTCATAGTCTGTACAGAGAGATCCCATAAAACTAAGGCAGCATAGGTATTCCCTGTACTAAGCACAATTCAGCAGGAACAGTCCCCTAAGTTTGCTCATAGTCTGTACAGAGAGATCCCATAAAACTAAGGCAGCATAGGTATTCCCTGTACTAAGCACAATTCAGCAGGAACAGCCCCTTAGTTTGCTCATAGTCTGTACAGAGAGATCCCATAAACGGAGATACTATAGATGTGCTGCTCTGTTAGGGTTGTACAACTGTTTCACGGAATGTATATATGTTAGAATAGATGATCAATTGTAAAGAAGCGATTATCTCTCTTTATTTACCTGTTTCTTTGTTTTCCCAACAGGGAGAATGGATCCATTCCTAATGATGTGGCCCAGGTAATGGGGAACACTCTGCATTTTTCCAGAGGGAATACAGATTATAATGGCCTGTATGTCTGTGAGGCCACAAACAGTATTGGGAGAAACTCACACTCAGTCTATTTATATAAATACTCAGGTAAGTGTGCAGAGAACACTGTATATTTGGAGATTGTCAAGCAGTTTGGTGAACACCAAGCGAACTCCCAACTGTATTGCTTCCTCACCCCTTTAAAAGGATTGTTCACCTTCCAACACTTTTTTCCATTCAGTTTTTTTTCAGATAGATCATCAGAAATAAATAAATAAATAAATTTTTGCAATTTCATTCTAATTTCTATGTGTGACTGTTTTACTAATATTGAAGTGTAAAGTGTAATTTTTTAAAAATTATAAAGCAGCTCTGGATGAGGGGGTCGCCGACCCTGTAAACTGTTCTAAATTGATACATTTAGTTAATACATTTCCTAACTTTGTCCCTGCTGAGCAGAATCTCTGGGTTACATTACAGGCAGCTGTTAGACTTGATACAATAGTTGCTAATACTCCAGAGATGCTGCGGAGAAATGTATCAACTAAATGTTGTAAAATTGTGACAGTTCAGAGTCTGCACCTGAATTACTGAGCTGCCAGACTCAAACACTAGAGACACGAACATTCAACTTTAAATTTAGATTTTGGAAAAACGCTAAAAAATAAATAAGTGAAAGCAATTGAATAAAGTCTTTATTTCTGGGGAAAAATCTGAAAACAATTGAACTAGAAAAAGTGTTTGGAAGGTGAACAACCCCTTTATGACTGAATGCATGTAATTAAAGAAACCGTTCAGTATAAAAATAAAAACTGGGTAAATAGATAGGCTGTGCAAAATAAAAAATGTTCTAATATAGTTAGTTAGGCAAAAATGTAATGTATAAAGGCTGGAGTGACTGGATGTGTAACATAATAGCCAGAACACTACTTCCTGCTTTTCAGCTCTCTAACTCTGAGTTAGTCAGTGACTATAAGGGGGGCCACATGGGTCATAACTGTTCAGTGAGTTTGTAATTGATCCTCAGCATTCAGCTCAGATTCAAAAGCAACAGTTATGACCCATATGCCCCTCCTCAAGTCACTGATTGGTTACTGCCTGGTAACCAATCTGTGGAAAGCAAGAGAGCGGAAAAGCAGGAAGTAGTGTTCTGGCTATTATGTTACACATCCAGTCACTCCAGCCTTTATACATTACATTTTTGCCTAACTAACTATATTAAAAACATGTTCTATTTTGCATCTATTTACCTCGTTTTTATCTTTATACTGAACAATTCCTTTAAAAGGCTGCAGCAGGTAATTTAGAAGCATGTTGCCAACTGCAGGTATTTCTGTGCTGCTGTCTAATCATATCATATCACTGCTGTCCAATCATATTCCAGGCTTTCCTCCTATTCACACATGCAGTTCATCCGCTCCGGCTCATTTCTACTGACTACAAGTTGTATGGAGCCAGTACCTGTAAATGAACCCGTATGAGCTTTTTCTTTTATTTGTAGAAATGCTTCATTAGCAGAATTGGATACTTAGCAGTCACTGTACAATAATTCACCCTACTGAAGGCCCCTTTCTAACAATAGATAAATGGAACCAGTTCTTCTAAATATATTGTATGTGTATATCTATTTATTTAAGTGGAAGTAATGCAATTTGTTTCTTGTTAAAGTTGGATTCGTTGTTTGCAGTTTATTACGCATAACTGAATTTGATGCCAACCCGAGGCATTCTGAGTGTTTACTCAAGTCACATAGAAAGTCATAGGGCCATAAAACTGCCTGCGGGCTACTTACAGTTAACTGGAAGTGGCCCATTCCCATCCATCATAAGTTCTGTGTGTTTACCTGAATTATACAGGATTGTGTATTTTACAGTATCTGGATCTACACACCTTCCAACTGTCCTTTTATACTTGGGGTATATTTTGGAAAACTTGGGGAGAGATCTGAGAACTGGAACTTGATCTTGCTCTAGAGATTATGTCTGCATAGTGATTAAGTTAAAAGGGCTTATTTACTAAATGGGCAATGTGGGAAAGTCAAGTGCAAAGTGGCCTTTTCATTTGCTGACAATGCACTTTGCACCCCCATATATGCAATTTAAGAAGCTAAACAAAACCATAAGTGCTCCAGCCCCACTCTTATTAATAATTCAACAATTCCATAATTCAGCAGATTTTAACAAAAACGAAAGTGCTACTATTACGCTCACCAAATTAATTACATGGTTTGGGTGCTCATGCCCTGAACCCTCTGCTCGAAACAATCACTCCGTGTATTTCAATAAAGTTGGTCACTCACAGCTCCCATTTGGTGGTCCGGGTGCAGGGTCCTGAACCCGCAGCAAGGGGAGTCCTCAATCAATGGATACAACATACAGCACGCACTTCACACAACTCCAGGCAGCGGTAACAGTTCAAACACCTTTATATCACAGACTCATATCTTATCCCAATGCGTTTTGTGCAATTCCACGAGTAGTCCTAGATGACTACTTGTGGGATCACTCGAAACGTGTCAGGGTTAAGATATGAGTCTGTGAAATAGAGATGTTTGAACTGTTACCGCTGCCTGGAGGTCTGTGAAGTGCATTCCATATGTTGACCTCTTATATGCACCCACCTCTGAGAGGCACAAATACATCGAATTACTTGCAAGTGTGTGCAAATTGCATTGCCTGTGGGAATCCATATACATACCCCTTATGGGTTCACCATTCTACTGGGAGAAGCCAGAATGTTTATTGGGAGCAAAGCATAGTGTGCGAAAACACTTTAATAATTCTGTATTATTGCATTGTGCATGGGACCGCTGTGTTGGGTCAAAGTAGAGCACAAACACCTGCACCTCTGAGGACTACAGTGCAGCCTGCATTTGGCAGTGGGAGCTAAGAATGTAGCAGGGTTCAAAGTGAAAAAAACTGAGGTTTGCTCTTATGTTTTATACTTTAGACCCTACACTGTGGTGTTGCAAATGAGCCCTTTAGCCTGTTGATATTAAGAAAGGATCACTTTTAAAGGACTCCTGGTACCCTGCTTTAATTTGTTTACATGCAAGTGTACAATATAGTGTAATAAAAGGGGTTGTTCACCTTTAAATCAACTGTTAGTATGATGCAGAGAGTGATATTGTGAGACAATTTGCATTTGGTTTTCATTTTTTTTATTAATTGTGGTTTTTGAGTTATTTAGATTTTTATTCAGCAGCTCTCCTGTTTGTAATGGCAGCAGTCTGGTTACTAGGGTCCAGATTACCCTAGCAACCGTGCACTGATTTGAATAAGAGACTGGAATATGAATAGGAGAGGCCTGAATAGAAACAGAAGTAATAAAAAGTAGCAATAATGATAAATCTGTAGCGTTACAGAGCATTTGTTTTTAGATGGGGTCAGAAGAGTCAGAAGATAAACTATTAAAAAAACAAAATGAAGACTAATTGAAAAGTTGCATTGAATTGGTCATTCTATAACATACCAAAAGTTGACATGAAGATGATCCACCCCTTTAATAATAGTAACTGCAACCAATCAGCAGATGTGACAAGTAATATTTGCTCAGTCAATCTCACCTGTGGATTTAAAGAAAACTTGAGACTTGCACAGAGTGAATTTTTGCCTCTTTTCCCTGACTTCACTGTAAACAGAATATCATCCAAATACAGGTAAGGGATCCAGTGTCGGACTGGCCCACCGGAATACCAGGAAAACTCCTGGTGGGCTCAGGTGTCAGTGGGCCTATTGCTGCTAAATATTTGGCTCATTTCATGGTCATTCTTTATTTCTATGAGCACAAAAAGGCTAAATAGATGGAATAATAGATTATAGTATTATAGTATGTAAAGAAAAGAGTCTAGGAGAATAGAGGTTGAGTGAGGAGAGGAAGAATAATAGTACTGAGAGTGGGCCCCTGGTCTAAGGTTTTTGGGTGGGCCCCAGGTGTCCCAGTCCGACACTGAAGGGATCTGTTATCCTGAAACTCGTTATCCAGAAAGCTCCAAATTACAGGAAGGCTGTCTCCCATAGACTCCATTTTAATCAAATAATGTTTTGGTGATTTTAAAAGGCCAAACAGGAGGCAGCAACATTATATGTGTATCTGGTCTACTGCGAATTGTATAAACTCCCTCTGCTCTTGAAAGCTTGAAGTAGGCCTCTGTATTTATTCTCCAATCTCCGACTGGCACTGCCTGAATTATTCAAGCCAACAACTCCATTGTCATTGTCCTTGTAAATGTCCTTGTGTGCAAGGAAGGACACAATGTGGATATTTCTGACAACATTGCACTTTCCCTGTATTGTCTCTGTGAAGAACATTAGCCTTACAAAGTCTTACATGGGGCTTCTATTTATGTAACTGCAGTAAGTCTAATCCCCCTGGTGAATCTCAGTAGAAATACAGCAGTTGTTCCATTTACAGGTGCTGCTTGCCGAGGAAATGAAGGCGCATATATTGCAGCAATCGTTGTCCAAAGTGTAATAATTATTGGAATGGCTGTGTACTGCTACTTGATGAAGAGCAACCAGATGGAAAGAATATGTAAGAGTAGGTGAGACTTTACCTTTATAAATATGGGTTGCAGGTGCTGTCTGTACATGTCTTTCATTTTTCATAAAGCTAAGGGAGGTGGGTCCTCCACCAGAGGAGAAATACCTCCTGCTATTCAACTCCCTTACGTCTGTCTGTCACTGTGCACTCTCACAGACTTCAGCAGTTAAACCACAGCACAGTGACAGGCGGATACAAGTGAACGTGGGAGGCAGAGGCAATATTGGGACGTTAGTGCTGCTTCTCCACCAGTGAAGGATCTATTACTTGTGTCTTCAGCCCAAGGTTATTTACATACCAGACAGATTAATTACTGCCTGAGAAAATCCTGCCCCTACTGCTTCTTTAAGGTGATTATGGAAACCAACTCTCATTGCTGGTTCAGGCAGTTTTTGGCACCAGTAGAGAACATTAGCCTGAAGGTAATGTACATTAACGTTTTTTCGTTCATTTTTATATATAAACTAAAATCAGGATATTTTTAGAACAAGTGCTCATCTTCTCTTCTTTAGACACTGATACTGTTGCCTTGAGGGGGGGGGGTCATACACGGGCAGATTTCTTTGTGTGAAACGACTGATTTTAGCACAATCCGATAAAATAGTTTCCTTATCATTACATTGATGGGGTGCAAATTATTATATTGTTCCGTCAAAATCTTCCCAACAGGCAATCGGACAGGTTTAAAAACCTGAGACGGCGAAATTGGTCGGTGGATGGTACAGTCAGATAATAATTACTAAACAATCGTTCATTGCGCATGTCTTTTGTGAAAGTAAACAAAGGGACAGACAGTAATTGGTTAATATATGTGAGATCCTGCAGACTACATGACAAAGATATGACCAAAGCATACCTCCCAACATTTCGGAAATAGAAAGAGGGAGCAGAGCATGGCGAAGTTTTTTGTTCACGCCCATTTTTGTGGCCACACCCCCCTAATTCCCATGTTCATTTTACAAAATTTGGCAGGTTATGAAAGCTATTACAGTTTAACTAATGAAGGTTAATTGCCCTTTAAGCTGCAAGTCACAGTTTCTCCAAGAGACCTGCTTCTCTTAAATTGTTACAATTATTTCTTTGCTTATCTTAAATTGTTACAAAAGTATCTAAGTGCACCTGCCACGTATTCTAGGCTCTCTGCCAAAAGCCAATTAAGTTTTAGAAATGTTGTATCTTTTTCTGGCTGTTCAGTGCAAGAGATCAAAGCAAAAGTCGGGACATTTCAGTAAAAAACGTCGGGACTGCGGGTTGAGCTGTCCAAATCAGGACAGTTGGGAGGTATGCCAAAGTCTATGTGACCATGCCTATTTAGACCATATCGTAGATCGTAATTAATAAGTGTATGGCCAACTTAAGACAAAGCAATCTGTTCTCTTTGGAGCTGTTCCCAGGGAAAAGAAACCTAAAGAACTGTATTTGTCTTACAGGGAAAGGTAAAACACCCCGTGTGTGCCAGAATCAGGATGTAACTGAAAGTGTTGGACTTCAAGAGTGCACCTGACTGGGTCCGAATCTTCTGAACCTTGGGTTAGTAATTATCTAATTCAGTTGTCCGTGTACTGACTAATGTTGGAACACGTTCTCATCATGGTCACAGCACAGGGTTCCAGATGAGCTGCCTCTGCGCATGAGTTACAACAGTGATTGTCACTAGGATCAGCCCCACTGGCCACAAAGAAGAAGATATAACATACATTGCTACTGTTACTGGCCACAATACAGTGACTGCTTCAAGGACCTGTAAACTCAAAAAATAAATTGATGTAAGCTTACTCGAGGTGCTTCTCTGAGCACTGGTCAAAGTTTGCATTCATTTTCTACTTTTAGTGGTTTCTGAGATATTTGCAGTTTTAGACCGTTAATAACAGGCTTTGAGTTTAATGTGAATCAGTAACCCTAGTGTTGACTATATACAGGATAGACAGGTTACAGACACACAGCCTTCTTTATGCTGGATTAAAAACACTGATGCAGGTCTCTCTTCCCTGTATGTGTGCAAATTGCAGGAATCCACGTGTCAAAAGTATTTAAAACTTTTACTTTTGGATTTAATGTGCTTTGGGGTTTTTTTTTCCTTTTTTTAATTTTAAATGTTCTTCTTTGTTTATTTAGGTCTTCAGTTTATGTCCTATAACTAACTGCGGCTCCAACACTCATCATTTCAACAAATGCCTTACCTGACCAATGAAGCTTCTCAGAGAGGATTCCTCTACACCCGTCTCCCAACTCAAAAAATACCTGAAGGTGGAATGATTAGGAGTGAGACATAAGTGGGAGAGATGTTTCTAGGCACAGGCCCAGGTCAGGTTTAGCAGCATTCGGGCACTGACTGGCAACCAGGGACATATGAATGAGGACAGAAGCTAAAGACTTGTCTGTATATTGGCAGAGCAAAGAGAATGGGCAGCCTGAGAGCAGTCAGCAAAAAGGTCAAAACTGTATATGATATATGATATGTCTCCAAGGTGCAGTAAATGTTAAAGGAACATCTAAAAGATGTTAATTTATAATGTACTGTTGTCCTGCACTGGTAATAAAAAATTGTTGTTTTCAGAAAGACTACTATAGTTTATATAAATAAGCCGCTATGTAGCCTTGGGGGCAGCCATTCAAGCCCAGGATACACAGTAGATAACAGATAAGTACTACTATAGTTTATATAAACAAGCCGCTATGTAGCCTTGGGGGCAGCCATTCAAGCACAGGATACACAGTAGATAACAGATAAGTACTACTATAGTTTATATAAACAAGCTGCTGTGTAGCCATGGGGGCAGCCATTCAAGCACAGGATACACAGTAGATAACAGATAAGTACTACTATAGTTTATATAAACAAGCTGCTGTGTAGCCATGGGGGCAGCCATTCAAGCACAGGATACACAGTAGATAACAGATAAGTACTACAATACAACAGGAAGCTGTGCCTTTTCTCCTTTTTCAAACTCATGGCTGCACAGAAGCTTGTTTATATAAACTATAGTAGTACTTATCTGTTATCTACTGTGTATCCTGTGCTTGAATGGCTGCCCCCATGGCTACACAGCAGCTTGTTTATATAAACTATAGTAGTACTTATCTGTTATCTACTGTGTATCCTGTGCTTGAATGGCTGCCCCCATGGCTACACAGCAGCTTGTTTATATAAACTATAGTAGTACTTATCTGTTATCTACTGTGTATCCTGTGCTTGAATGGCTGCCCCCATGGCTACACAGCAGCTTGTTTATATAAACTATAGTAGTGTTTCTGAAGCAAACACATTGTTTTACCACTGCGGGGCAACACTATATTATATTTTAATTACTTTAAAACACTTTCCTTTTTTGATGTTACTGTTCCTTTAAAGAGCCTTTCAGGTGTATTTTAGGACAGTCCAGAAATAAATTCATAATGTAGGACAAATCCAAGGCAGTGGTCTTTGACTGCAATTTAATTTATTGAAGGAATGGATATACCCTGTGGGACAAGCCATTAATTGCAATCGATGAACTACAAAAACATCTTAATTATTTGGATTAGCCCTTCATGTAGGACAGTGACTCTACAAGACATAAAACAAGGCAGGGCTGCTGTATTGCAGAAAACAGTATGCTGTATCAGGGCTGCCATCAGTAGAGCACAGGGGGCCCAGTTGCTTTCAGGTTTTAAGGGGGCCCAACACTGCTGCTGTTCTTTTATTTGCCAGGCTCCCCTGGAGTCACTGAAGTAAGTTAGAAAACATTTTTTAAAATCCTTTTTTTTTTTACATTTACAGGAACTGTAACACAATTTTTTTTTACATTCAAAGTATCATTTCTAAATATCTTTATTTGCAAATATACCATAGAAAATTTCAAAAGAAGAAAACTAAACTTACTACTGATTTATTCAGCTCAGGCAGTAGATCTCTCCCAGCTCTCCTAGCATACTTCTGGTCAGCTCCCCTTCCCTCTCTCCATACAGGCTCAACCAGCACCCCCTTCTAAAAGTTATAGAGGCTCAGCTGGAGAGTAGAAATGCTCTGTCTCCCATCCCTCTCTGCTGCACCATCCCATAAATTGCTCAGATAAAGGATTCCCGAAGTTCCCAAAGAATGCTGTTAATTAATTTACGGATTAAACCGGAAGTCAAGTAGTCGCTTTTTCAAGCTTTGCCCAATGAATCAGTGGTAGCCTAATTTATTAAAAAAACACTTATAACTGTGCAATTTTAATATGATACATGTCTTAATAAAAGTATTTAGAAGGTAAATATTTGAAGTGGAAATTTTGTGTTACTGTTCCTTTAAGGGGGGTCTGGCTAACAATTTCTTTTTTTACTTGTGGGAGGGGACCACTGCCCAGCAATGGTTTTTTTTTATATATAGTTTTTTTTGACCAAGGGATTAAACCAAGTGGCTCATATTTGAACACTAGAAATGCAGACACATTATAAAACAAAGTGCAATTTAGTTATAGTAGGTACCTGCCTAAAGATAATTGATAGAGACCCATGGATAGTAAATACAGTAAAAAAAATAATTAAAAATGAAAGCTTTTTATTAGGACATGTTTAGCCTAATGTGTTTCATGTCTGCTGGGCACTTATAGGGGCAGATTTACTAAGCTCGAGTGAATAATTCGAATGGAAAAATATTGGAATTTCGAAGTATTTTTTTGGGTACTTCGACCATCGAATTGGTCAAATTCGATCGAATCGAATGATTTGAACGTTTCGAAGTAAAATCGTTCGACTATTCGACCATTCGATAATCGAAGTACTGTCTTTTTTAAAAAAAGACTTTGAATTCATACTTCGCCACTTTAAACCTACCGAGGTGCAATGTTAGCCTATGGGGACCTTCCCCAGCACTTTTCTAAGTTTTTTTTTTTTATCGAATTTTTCTTTGATCTTTTGCGCTATAATCAAAGCTTTTGCGATAAAATCCTTCGAATTCAAAGGATTTTACTTCGAAGGTCGAATTTGAGGATTTTTTAACCCTCGAAATTTGACCCTTGATAAATCTGCCCCATAGTATATGCACATCTGGCACGAAAACACATTTGGGCTAAACATGTCCTAATAAATATCTTTTATTTTTATAATTATTTTTGCTATTGTATTTAATATCCATGGGTCTCTTTCAATTATTTTTGAATGTATACTATTTTGGTAAACCTGGAACTGGAGACCATATGGGGATATTTATATCTTCTGTAACTTAATATATATTATTTTTCTTCAAGAACAGATATGCACACTATTTGTTGTGTACCTGCTTAAAGAGCCCATTTTGATGTGGTGACAGGCTTAATAATCCTTTGACCAAAAGTATTTTTACTGTTTTAGTGCTCGTGTCTGTCGCTTTTTAATGTGGTGTGCGGGTGGGTGGGGCCCAGAAATCTTTGTCATAGGGGGCCCCATAATTTCTGATGGCGGCCCTGTGCTGTATTGCTTTGCACAACAATACAGTATTTTAAGGAAAGAGTCACCGTCATATTTTTTGTATGTGTGCAAACTTGCTATTTGCTATTGGACCTACCATTTAATTTCAAACAAGGTTTATTTTTTTGTTATATTTATTTATTGATTACTATTTAATAGACTGTGCTACTATCTATCTATCTATCTATCTATCTATCTATCTATCTATCTATCTATCTATCTATCTATCTGTCTGTCTGTCTGTCTGTCTATCTGTCTATCTGTCTATCTGTCTATCTGTCTGTCTATCTGTCTGTCTATCTGTCTGTCTATCTGTCTGTCTATCTGTCTGTCTATCTGTCTGTCTATCTGTCTGTCTATCTATCTGTCTATCTATCTATCTATCTATCTATCTATCTATCTATCTATCTATCTATCTATCTATCTATCTATCTATCGTTACTTTTTCATGTCCCTGCATCAATAGCATTTGTTTGTTAAAGGGGTAGTTCACCTTTAAGTTAACTTTTCATATATTATAGAATGGCCAATTCAAAGCAATTTTTTAATCGGTCTTCATTGTTTATTTTGTTTAATTTTACAATTATCTGCCTTCTTTTGACACTTTCCAGCTTTCAGATGGGGGTCACTGACCCCATCTAAAAACAAATGCTCTGTAAGGCTACATATGTATTGTTATTGATACTTTTTATTACTCCTCTTTCTATTCAGGCCTGTCCAACCAGATTGCTGACTCTGCAAACTGGAGAGCTGCTGAATAAGATGCTAAAATAACAAAATGTGAAAACCAATTGCAAATTGTCTCAGAATATCACTCTCTTCATCATACAAAAAGTTAATTTAAAGGTGAACTACCCCTTTAATGTCAGAGGGAGGATTATATCCCTCACCCATCATGGCGGTCACCCATCATGGCAATAGGAAAACAGAGAGCTTAGACAAATATATTAATGGCTGAGAGATTGGTGTAAGGAGGGAGGACTTTGAGTTTCTGTATAACTGGGCTGATTTTTCAGTTGGCTACAGGCTATTTGCCAGGGTTGGGAGCACCTTAATGACGATGGTGCAGCTGCTTTGGGGGGAGAGGATGGCTAGAGGGTTGGAGGAGATTTTAAACTTGGCATTGGTGTAGGTATAGGTGAAAAGTTGTGTGTATGTTGGGTTACATGAGGTATAGTAAGTGAAAATGATGGAGGCAGTTAGATGCGGATATCATATATGGCAGGATGGACATTAAGTGATATATAGGAAATATAACTGTCTGTATACTTTTCATAATAAATTGTAAGCTCTTTGGGCAGGGTCCTCATTCAAACTCTGTATTAAAATGCCTAGTACTTAAACATTTATTGAAACTCCTTGTTTAATTTATTAGAACTGTGCCCCTGTTTGTGTCTATGCCTATAAATGTATACATACATCTGAATCATGAACAGAATTATGTGCATTAACTGTATAATATATGTTTTCATTTTTTACTGATGGGAGAACAAGGCCCAATCGTTTTGTTTACGTTTCCTTAGTTATCATTGGGTACAGGTTACTTTCTTTTTCTATTACAAAAAAAGCTAATTGAAATCGGATATTGGGAAAATAACATTGGTTTCATGGTTCCAAATATGAATTGAGTCATTCAAATCCAAAACCAACATCAGGCGAGGTCAAGTTCTTATGTGTTGGTCTTTGTTGTAGGATCCACCTAAAAGTAATGATAGTTGGTCTGGCAACAATTATCAATTATCAGCCAGAAGACATTGTCTAAACGACTCTATAGATTAACTTTGTATAGGTAGGTATTTTGGACAAGGCTTGTCTAATCTTTTATCACAATACCATTGGTTGTTAGACTTTTTCATGTCAGGCCCCCTTTGAGGGCCAACTTTTGGTCAAAAAAAAAAAAGAAAATATCCACGTATAAGAGAATATTTGTGTAGCAATCACTCACCATAGCTCCAAGAATATCTATGCCAGCAAATAAATATTTGCAGCAAGTCTTACCCTAATTCCATTAAAAGCTGGGCTTTCAG
Source organism: Xenopus laevis (assembly GCF_017654675.1). NCBI lineage: Eukaryota > Metazoa > Chordata > Amphibia > Anura > Pipidae > Xenopus > Xenopus laevis. Next base: position 7,157,170 of record NC_054373.1, read on the forward strand.
CTGTGTCTATGAGAGCAAATAAGGGTTTTCCACAGACTTCCCTTAAACTAACTTTCAGGTTGTCTTGCCACTGCTCCCCCAGGGTGGCCAGATCCACCACCAGTATTTCTCAGATTCCTTCTTTCATGCCCAATGGGATCTGCTTTTACAAAGGGGGTGTTTCCCTCCCCCTATGTCTTTGGCACACACTGACTCATTCAACCATTTGGGAACCTTTCTGGGTGTGCCCTTTTATGCTCCTCCTCCCAGTGGTTTTTGCATTTTGGAGTTATTTAGTAACATGGGTTAATGGTTGCCATAATCCATAGCAGGACACAAAGTACTAAATTCTGTTAGCTGCCATGTACTGCTACAAGGCAATTCCATACAGGCACAGGATTTTTTACAAAAAGTGCCTTATTTCTAAATATGACCATATATAATTAGGGATGCACCGAATCCACTATTTTGGATTCGGCCGAACCCCGGAATCCTTTGTGAAAGATTCGGCCGAATACCCAACCGAATCCGAATCTTAATTTGCATATGTAAATTAGGGGTGGGAAGAGGAAAACATTTTTACTTCTTTGTTTTGTGACAAAAAGTCACACGATTTCCCTCCCCACCCCTAATTTGCATATGCAAATTAGGATTCGGGTTTGGCCGGGCCGAAGGATTCCTGCTGAAAAAGGACGAATCCTGAACCGAATCTTGGATTCTGTGCATCCCTAATTTAAAGCACCTCTTCATATTAATAAATCCGGACATTATATTTTCCTAATAGTAATTGCCATTGGATAATCCCATATTGGACCTCTGTCAATTTAACTGGCTCATATGAGTGTTCTTCCACAAAAACTGAGAGTACACATACCTGTTACATCAGCCAGTGAACGGACAGATCTGCATTTTTAAGTCCTGCACTACTTCCTGTTACAGGTAGAAGCCATTTCCTGTCAGGTGATCGAGTGGCACGCACAGAATCACAAAATGGCAGCTGGAGATAAAAGCTCCTTGCAAGTGATATAAGACAGAGCTTCACAGACTAACATGTTATCTGTAATTATTAATAATTTTCCTGGAAATGACTGTTCTATATCTTTTATTTTCCTGTGTAATGAAATGTCATTACTGAACTACTTCCTGTTACAGGTAAAAGCTATTTCCTGTCAGGTGATCAGTGAATGGCACACGCAGCATTACAAAATGGCAGCTCCAGGTAAAAGCTGTAATATTTACTGAACTACTTCCTGTTACAGGTAGAAGCCATTTTGTGATATTTACTGATATGTATACAGATGTGATAAAATTATTTGATCGTATTCATTATATTTTGTCCATGGTTATGCATTCCTCAATACTTAGTGAGAGAGTCAGTGTTTAGCAGCAGAGGCTGGAGTTACAGTCGGACACAAATAGCAGCTAGTCTGCCTTTATTGGCCGTGGTCCCAGAATGTCTCACAGAAGAGGCTGCAGAGGGGGGAAGGCTACTTGCAAGTGATATGAGACTGTAATTATTAATATCAATGACTGCATTCTTTATTTTTTATTTTCCTGTCTAATGAGTGTCAGGTAAGGGCCCACTGTGCTGCTTACTGGACACACTGTCTCTGCTGTACTTGCTGGAACATTTCTAATATACCCTCTAGTTCCACCCCTGATCCACACAGATTTAAGCCCTGATCTGCCCCAATCCCAGAGCAATATTCCCCTGATCTGCCCATTCATCCAGAATCCACCCCCACAACCTGCCTATTTACTAGGTTGTCCCCGGCATATTCTAGTCCTGGGGTAGGCAACCCGCGGCTTCATCCTGCTTGCTGCGGCTCCATCACGTCGTCTATACAGCTCAAGAAGCTGCCAGCAGGTGCGAGGGTTGTATAGACATCCCAGGCAAGACCGAGCTGCAGCAAGATGTTTCATCATGGTCCTTACCACGGTCGCCAGGGCCGGAACTAGGGGTAGGCAGAGTAGGCACATGCCTAGGGCGCAAAGCTGGGGGGGCGCCAGGCATGTACCTGCTCTGACGCCTACCCCACTGTCCGGTCCTGTCTTTCGCCGACTGCCACGGATAATTTCTTGTAATAGCGCTTCTGCGCATGTGCGCATGCAGTTCTGCACATGCGTGCTCTAGTGCAGTTTCGTGCATGCGCGTTCTAGCGCAGTTTTGCACATGCGCATTCTAGCGCAGTTTTGCACATGCGCAACCAAGCGTGCGATCAGCCGGCGCCGTGCCTAGCCAGGTTGCCTAGGGCGCCTGGCTGGGTTGGCCCGGCTCTGACGGTCGCACACTCAAGACAAGAGAGAAGCCCCCAGAGTCCAGCTGCAGCAGGTGAGAGGGCTATAGACGTGGATGTGACACATATTTTAATGATGTCTACAGCCCTCACCTTTAAACAGATGAGAACACTAGCATTTAATAGGGCTATTCAGTGTTTAATTTATTTCAAAGTAGGCCTACACATTGCACTTTTGTTGTTGTAACAGTTAAAATTAAAAAAAGGTTAAAACTTTTAAAAGTTTATAAGCGGTGTTATATTTTGCGGCTCCAGACTGTTTTTCTTTAGTGAAAGAGGGAGAAAAAATGGCTCTTTTGATAGTAAAGGTTGCTGACCCCTGTTCTAGTCAGTGTCCTAAACCCAGCCATGTGCTGAAATCTTGCACAGAGACCTATATAGTCCAATCCTGATTATCTCTGTACAACTCCCTTCTGTACACAGTTCAACTATTAACTCAACTCTGTGGGGAAAAGAACAATCCAACATTCATCTGCAGAGTTTGGAATTATGCAATTTACTTTCTAAATATTTTGCCAAATGAGCTGGAGCAAACAGTTATATCTTTATATGGCAATATGCGTGCCCATTCTGCACCTTGTTCCAAAATCTTGGGATTAACCAGTTTTATGTTTTATAAACCAGTGTTAAAGTAATACAGAACTGATTAAAATTAAATGGATATACAGGGAAATACATTGCGTGGCCCAAAATTTAAGTGTTACTCGAAGAGTAATTCACTCAGCTGACATTGCTGGATATAATGTGCAGGTATATATTACCCAAAATAAATATTTTAATACACGTCTGTGAATTCTCTATGGGAGTTTCTCCAGATACACCTCCTTTCTTAGTGTAAAAGAACCCATACACGGGCAGATTAAGTCTTGTCAGTTTATTGCCCAGTGTATGGGGCCCTCCGACGGACTTCCCCAATCGATATCTGGCCAAAAGTCGGCCGATGTTGATCAGGCAGGGTTAAAAACCCCTCGATCCCACCGCTCGTATGCTCAACGTTGTGATCTGATAGTTAAGGCCCTAGGGTCCGCGATTGGATCAGCTCAATATCACGCACCTCAAGGTGGGCATATTGGGAAGAGATCCACTCATTTGGCAAGGTGGCCAAACGAGTGGATCTCTACATGTATGGCCACCTTTAGGCATGCTGGGAATTGTAGTTTGAGCAGAAACTACTATTGAAAAGTGACAAGAGGTAATTTACAATGCACAACACAGTGAGCAAAATGCAAAAAAGGCCAGTTCATAAAATATTTTGTACTTTGCTCACTGTGGTTTTTTTTTGAATAATGGCCTCCGTTTGAGAGTGCAGAGACCTGTAGTTTTCTCCACAAATACATTGCTGACTATCTTAATCAGTGCTGTATTGGTAAGGGAGTGGCGATATGTAGCCCCCCCCCCCCACACACTTTACTAGTCAGTCAAAATTATTTGTCACATATTTAGTGACAAAGTTTTGAATTCTTAACCTTCTTCCTAGTTCCAGCTTTCAGGGGGGGGGGCAGCTCTGCGAGGCTATAATTTTAGTGTTACTTTTTATTAACTATATTTCTGTTCAGGCCTCTCCTAATGATGTTGTAGTGTCTCATTCAAACCACCACCTGGTTGCTAGGGTAAACTTCACCCTACCAACCAGATAGGCTTAATAGGATCCTTTATAATTCACTGTCTAGCTACAGTAATTAGTTATTCTGACATTTATTTGAGCTTTAATGCTGTTCCCAAGTGGAGCATGGCATGGCAACGACCTGTGACATGAATGGAAAGGTCTTTTCCATATGGAAGGGCCATTGACACTGCCTTGGGTATGGGAGATGTGCACCCAGTCTGAATGTAGGTTTCTGCTTTAAAGGATAACTAAAGATTCAAAAGATAAATCTATAAATTCAGTATTTAATGTACAGAACCAGCCCAGAGGTTCAGCAGCCCTATAACAGTAATGATCCAGTTGTCCCAAGCAGCTCCCCCATCTGGGATCTTTTTAGGCATCAGTGGCAATGCACATGCTCAGTGGGCTCTGGGCTGCTATTGGGAAGCTGAGCTTAGGGGTCGTGGGCAATCATCAAACTATTGGCAGAACGTGATGTAATTTCAGACATAGTAGTTGCTTCTTCAGGGCTGATTATTAATTTAGATGAAGAACACTTTGGTTTCTGGGATGCATGTAATGTGAATCCTAATCTATCATGTGTTGTTGAATGCGATATTGTGAGTAGGGTTGACACCTTTTGCAGTTCTTTTTACCGTTGGTGGGGGGGGGGTGACATAAATGGGAGTGACAATGGGAGCGGGTTACGTCAAAGGGGATGAAGCAACGATGCAACAGAGAGCCAGAAGGTGGATTGAGGGGAGATTGGAGAAGGGAAAAGGTGGATGGAGGGGAGATTGGGGAAGGGAAAAGGAGGATGGAGGGGAGATTGGGGAAGGGAAAAGGAGGATGGAGGGGAGATTGGGAAAGGGAAAAGGTGAAGGGAGGGGAGATTGGGAAAGGGAAAAGGTGGAGGGAGGGGAGATTGGGGAAGGGAAAAGGTGGAGGGAGGGAGATTGGGGAAGGGAAAAGGTGGAGGGAGGGGAGATTGGGGAAGGGAAAAGGTGGAGGGAGGGGAGATTGGGGAAGGGAAAAGGTGGAGGGAGGGGAGATTGGGGAAGGGAAAAGGTGGAGGGAGGGGAAATTGGGGAAGGGAATATGCAAGGTCTGGGTGGGTCAAGTGCTAAATTTAAGAATATTACAAATTGAATGGCAGCTAAATTGATAAATTTGTAATACCAACCCCGGCCTGGGTGGGTGTTTTTCCAGCCAGTAAAATACCGGTCAGGTGGCAAGCTAATTGTGAATGGGTCTCTAAGCTCAGGTAAGTGACAGCAGCCCAGAGCATGTGCTGGGAATCGGCAGAAAAGTAGATGGGGACACAGCTTTTTATTGCTAAAGGCCTCTGGCTGTTACAAAGGTTATGCTTTAGTTCCCATTTAATGTATGTGCCGCCTCTAAATGTATAGAATATTTTTTTGATCCTAAAAATTACATTAATATTTGTTTCCCAGCACTCCCTGCCTATAGATCACACCCGAGTGCACGTCATTGCTTTGTCCTTTGATTGACAGCAGGACAACTGGAGATTTTTCTCATGTCCTTTTGATGTCATTGCAGCAGGGTTAGGAATAGTCACAATGTGACTACAACTGTTGTATGGGCTGTAATTGAATATAATGATGCAAGTGCAGGGACAGGCACACAGGTTGCAGATCATAATAGTATCTTCTCTGGCAGCAGACAGAAATAAGCAGCATACACCATTAGCCTGAGTGTAACTGCACCATGGGGTTGTCTCAGCTACTTTATGTACTAATGTTTTAGTAGCCCAAAAAAGTGGCACCATGTGTTGTATCAAAGCGGTGGTTATAGAATGGCTAATTCTAAACAACTTTTCAATTGATCTTCATTTTTTCGTTTTTTTTTTTTTTTAATTATTTGCCTTTTGGCTCTTTAAAGCTTTAAAATGGGGGTCACTGACCCCATCTAAAAACGCTGTGTAAGGCTACAAATGTGTTCTTATTGCTACCTTTTATTACTCGTCTTTCTATTCAGGCCTCTCCTATTCATATTCCAGTCTCTTATTCAAATAAAATCAATGCATGGTTGCTAAGGTAATCTGGACACTAGCAACCGGATTGCTGAAATGGCAAACATGAGAGCTGCCGAATAAAAAGCTAAATAACTCAAAAAACACAAATAATAAAAGAATGAAAACCAATTGCAAATGGTCTACTTCAATATATCCTTCTCTACATCATACTAAAAGTTAACTCAAAGGTGAAGAACTCCTTTAAAATCACGTGACAAGTGGAACTGTATAACAAACACAAGCCCTTGATGATAGTAAGGGCCAGCAGGAATAAACTCACTTTAACGAAAACACCTACATGTTTTTATATATATATATATATATATATATATATATATATATATATATATAAACATGTAGGTGTTTTCGTTAAAGTGAGTTTATTCCTGCTGGCCCTTACTATCATCAAGGGCTTGTGTTTGTTATACAGTTATATGTTATATATATATATATATATATATATATATATATATATATATATATATATATATATATATATATATATATATATATATGAAGAGATCCTTAAACGTGAGTGCTGTGATTGTGGGGGAATATATATATATATATATATATATATATATATATATATATATATATATATATATATATATATATATATTCCCCCACAATCACAGCACTCACGTTTAAGGATCTCTTCTTGGCCTGGGTGCGTATGTCCAATGTAAACTGTAGTCCTCCAAAGCAGAGACCGCACTCTCAGGGCTTATGAGAATATAAATTATTTTATTAGAAAAAACTAACGTTTCGGCTGCGTACCAGCCTTTGTCAAAGTCACAAATATACATTTAAACCACCCTTATATACCTAGTAAAACGGCGCGAAAATTCAATTCCTGGTCGCATAGTGACGTGACTAGTTCCAATTGGTTCACCCTGCATCCTTAATTTGCATTTTATATCATGTGATTCCATATTAATCCATATCTAATAAAAAGTAACTAGTAACATAATCTAAATAATACTATCTGTGAACCAATCCCTTTTAAAAGGAAAAAAAGGAAATAAAAAGCTGTCAACTATATTTAACAGTGTGATGTGAATCTGTTGTGTTTTAGCATTTAAATCACTAAAGTGATTTACAGATTCACATATACAGATAGTATTATTTAGATTATGTTACTAGTTACTTTTTATTAGATTTAATTGTTTACACATAACTCACATTTGTATTGAATTATAGTTCACTGAAGGCACGTTGAGATACGAGTATGACTCCGCACGAGTGATCCGTCATCATTACCATGGTGATAGGACGCTTTGGAGACACGGGGGAAGAAACACAATTTGACAGGAGACATAGCTACACATTGATATATAGTTTCAACCCGGTAGATGAGGAGAGCACAATGTTGCAGGAGTTGACAACCAGACGGATCGCTGCACCAAGTTTCTTAGAGATAAAAGAAATATCGTGAGGGTGAGTGAGTGTCGGGCGCACTATAATGATAACACGTATGTGCACCAGGACAAGTATTAAGATGCCTTGATAATGTAGAGGGGGTAGAAGTGATAATTTTGAAGAGGTGTAAGAGCTAAATAGATATATTAAAATATGGAATCACATGATATAAAATGCAAATTAAGGATGCAGGGTGAACCAATTGGAACTAGTCACGTCACTATGCGACCAGGAATTGAATTTTCGCGCCGTTTTACTAGGTATATAAGGGTGGTTTAAATGTATATTTGTGACTTTGACAAAGGCTGGTACGCAGCCGAAACGTTAGTTTTTTCTAATAAAATAATTTATATTCTCATAAGCCCTGAGAGTGCGGTCTCTGCTTTGGAGATATATATATATATATATATATATATATATATATATATATATATATATATATATAAATAAAATAATTACTGCCTGTTATATATAATTATGTACCTTTATTAATATAATGTTTGCACTGCATTTAGCTGTTCAGCCTGGGGAGGTTCCTGGGTTGGGTACTGCTGGGTGCTGGAGTTTGTGGGTTCAGACATAGTGATAGCAGCTGGGCAGTCTCTAGGACCTTCCTTGTAGCAGGACATGGTTTAGACTGAGCCCTTTCATCTTCTGTACTTAGACTAGTGGCAGCTGTAAGTCCCCATAGTACAGTGTGTGCGCATTACATTGTAATCTTGGGGGACCAAAGCCCAGGCTGAGCTGCCCTGTATTTAATCTGTTATGTGAAAAAGGCGCCCCAGTTATAAGCAGCTCTGTTCCCAGGGTCGGACTGGTGGGTGCAGGGCCCGCTGGCAGGGGCACTCCACCAATGAGATGAGTTAAGACACTCACCTCAAGCGGCAGCGCCCACCCTGGTTGCCAATGGCGGCAAAAATGCTGCTCCTTCGGTAAGAGCCGAATTTCTGTTTTTTCAACCTGGAATTTTGGCTCTTCTAGTGCAGAGAGCGCAATAGCGTTGTGGATTGCCCCCAACCCCCTTCGGTGCGATGTGGACTGCCCCCTCCCCTGAAAAGGTGAGTGTCGTGGGGAGGGGTGGAGGGCGGCAAAAGGAAGGCTACCTCAGGTGGCAAAATGCCCAGGATCACCCATGCCCACTGGGGCTGTCACCCCAGGGGCCCCTGCCATGCTCCAATACCCCCATACAGGTGCCGCCGCCACCTATCCTCCTCCCCGAGTGCATGTAATTGAACCTTCAGCACATCGGGGGAGGGAGATCAGAGGCCAGGGGAGGGTCCTGTCTGTTCCTGTTTGCCAGTCCTGCTTCTAAACTATCCCAATAAGTCTCTCAGTATAAATCATTTATTAACCATCTTGATAAAGGCCCCAAGAGGGGCCGAAAGGTTGGAAGAATATAAGTGATGATTTAATAAAATCATTTGTAAAATATTATTGGAGTGCTGGTCCAATTTGAACTTTATATAATAACCTTTTGACCAAGAACCCACCACAGAATCAAGATAGAGTGCGGATACTGTTTGAAACAATATATATATATACACCATTAATATCCTGTAAATGATATAGTGAATTAAGTACCCCTTCTTGTAAAATATAAGGATATTATAAGTTACAGAGGAGTTTCATGACCATATAAAAACACGAGGCCGAAGGCCGAGGTAACTTATAATATCCACAAGTTTCAGTGAGTCATGCAACAGAAATTACATCACTAAGCTCCAATTATAACCAATGACATCACTAAGCAACGTTTATATAGTGAATAAAGTACCGCCTCTTGTAAAATATAAGGATATAACTTATCGAGGAGTTTTATATAGGCCATGGAACGCCAAGGTAACTTATAATATCCTCATTTTGCAACTGGGGTACTTTATTTATTATAATACACAAGTTTCAGTGAGTCATGTGACAGAAATGACATAAGAACTCACCGTTTATAACTGATGAAATCAGAACTCACCATTTATAAGGATATAATTTACAAGATATTCATGGCTTTTGTGTATTATATCCTTATAAACGTTGCTTCGTGATGTCATTGGTTATTATTGGAGCTTAGTGATGTCA